>NW_015505752.1:683254-683890 GCF_001515645.1 Sinocyclocheilus grahami
GATATTATCGCAGACCATATATATATAACAACAATTAACAGTCTATTTAATTGACAAACCCTACTGTTTAGATTTTTATAATGCATTGACTTCTTATCGATCCACCACCTCATATTTAAAGCTCTGCGTGTTTGCAGGGTAAAAACATTTTTGCATTGGCAAAATTGTTATTTTAAAATGTACAGTCACTATTTTTTCCTGTATTTTTAAATAATAAAAAAGCAGCCTTACAGACTCCAAACTTTTGAATGGTAGTCTGTGTGGTTTAAAATCTGAATATAACGTGTATCAGTCTAAATGTTCAGATCTGATTTCAAGTAGGGATTTGACAGGTAACCTCTTAGTGCACAATATTGTGTCTGAATGCACTCAATTCACCTCAATCCTGCCTATGTGATATTCACTATGTAGTGAATAGTAAATGAGACCAGCGGTTCTGGACACATGAATGCATAACATCAACAATGTAATTTATTTCTCATGCTCCTCATGAGTCAGCACCGCCTCGAGATGTCATGATAAACATAAGCAGAGCAAAATCTCCAGTTTATCTCACCGACAGCTACCCTCAAATCTCACGGTGATGCTTACAACATTTCTCTAGCAACTGATGAAGGTGCACCTGATATTGACTAT
>NW_015505752.1:685026-689148 GCF_001515645.1 Sinocyclocheilus grahami
AAAAATTAGGTTCTTGAGAGAAATGTCTCAAATCATACAGAAAATGCTTTATGTATTTATTTCAAATTTTTTCAAACATATCCTTACCAAAAACACCATAGTAATCATGATTTCTGCCAAAATACCACAGGTAAATAGTTAACAGCAAACAACAACAATAAATGACACTTAATAATGAACTAAACTAAGAAAGGTTCTGCTAGCTTCATATAGTGGGTATAGAAAAGAATCACCCCCCGTAAAAAAAAAAAAATCACAATTTGTTGCTTTGCAGCCTGAAATGAAGACAGACACATGTTTTTATCCAGCTGTATTTATTCAGTGCAACTTGTAACATCTAGGTGAAATATATAACCCCAACATGTCAGAAAAAAAATAATCAAATAAAAAACCAGAACAGATCATCACGCAAACAGCTTGCAGCACTAATTTCTTCCCGATGTCCATTTTCAAATAAACAACTCCTGTTTCACTTCTTGTTTCGCGTCATTCCTGTTCAACTTCTTGTGTGTTTTCGTGACAAAACGTGGTTTGGAGACCCGGGGCCCATTTCAAGTAAGGAGGTTCAACCAACTCAGAGTTGAAACTTGAACTCGGAGTTGACTTATCCTGAGATGGGAAACTCAGTGATTTAGTTTTCCGAGTTAGTTCAATCGACTCCGAGTAGGTTGACTTGGAGTTTAGTGCATGCACTACGACTATGAAAAGCCATGATCAATGGAGCTCCAAAATTATGATTCACCATGGCAACAGCTCCCGCCAAAAAGACGTCTGCATACTTCCGAGTCGTAACTTTAATTCTTATAATATCAAAGGTAAAATGTGGCAGAATGGTAAATTATTGAAGTAACATTAATTTTCATGGTATCCTACAGACAAAAGAACCAAAAAAAATAAAAAATCATCTAAACGAAGTATAAAAAAAATTATTAAATCAAAGTAAAGCTTTAAGCATAAAAGGCTCATGAGCATTTGACAAATTAAATAAATATCATCCAGTGTCTATTTCAGTGCGCAGAAGCTTTTTTTCCAGTTTAATGCTCTTCTCAAATAAATGTTCTCTAATCCAAACGGTTGCATTTCTTAATTAGAGTAATGAAATGAACATTTGACGACTTCTCATCCAACAGCAAGAAGGCTCGCAAAAATAATGCAGAACAGATGAAGAGGAGATGGTCACAATACCAATTATTGGAAGAATATTAAAATCCAACAGGAAAAAGATTAATTGTATTTTGTATTTGTATTTGTAGGAAATAAAGATGAGCAAATACATTTAACAGCTGTGGTGGTGGTTAAGGCATATCTCGAACTACCCTTCCATCTGGCATCCATCCATTCCATGCAGTAATCAGCTTCATTTTTAATGGGTTTGTGCTCAGAAACCTACACAAATATTATAAGAAAGAGCGTGAGAGCAAGACAAACTTTCCTTAAACATTAATTTTCATGGTATCCTACAGACAAAAGAACCAAAAAAAAAAAAATCAGCTAAACGAAGTATAAAAAAAATTATTCAATCAAAGTAAAGCTTTAAGCATAAAAGGCTCATGAGCATTTGACAAATTAAATAAATATCATCCAGTGTCTATTTCAGTGCGCAGAAGCTTTTTTCCACATAGTTTAATGCTCTTCTCAAATAAATGTTCTCTAATCCAAACGGTTGCATTTCTTAATTAGAGTAATGAAATGAACATTTGACGACTTCTCATCCAACAGCAAGAAGGCTCGCAAAAATAATGCAGAACAGATGAAGAGGAGATGGTCACAATACCAATTATTGGAAGAATATTAAAATCCAACAGGAAAAAGATTAATTGTATTTTGTATTTGTATTTGTAGGAAATAAAGATGAGCAAATACATTTAACAGCTGTGGTGGTGGTTAAGGCATATATCTCGAACTACCCTTCCATCTGGCATCCATCCATTCCATGCAGTAATCAGCTTCATTTTTAATGGGTTTGTGCTCAAAAACCTACACAAATATTATAAGAAAGAGCGTGAGAGCAAGACAAACTTTCCTTACCGCTTTGCATACAGAGGCCTTCCTAATATGCTCTGCATCCCTGATGTTATATAGAAAACTACCATTTAAAAATGGTACCGCTCAAATAAATATGCATGTGGATATAAAAAAAATCTAAATAATCCTCTCCCGATGTAAATGTTACTCCCTACGAATTAATGTAGCCTCCTCATCTACAGGATTCAGTATAAGAGGACATGCCGTTTTTGTCACTTTCAGAGTGTCTGCATGATGAAAATATGTGCAATGAATGAATGTACCTGCACTGCAATGCTTTTCTTACTTAGTATTTTTGTCTGGTTGTTTCCAGTCAAAATATCTAAAGATTTTTAAATCAAGATGCATTTTCTACATAAGAAAAATAACAAGGTATTTAGTCTTTTAAGTGTATTTTTCTTAATTTGCAACTTATCTGCCAGTAGGGTTAGAAAAAATATCTTGTTTCCATTTGCATTAATATTATTTTTCTTGTTTTAAGTAAAATGCACTTAATTTAGATTACAAAATACTCACTAAGAAATGCATTTTTTCAGCAAGAATGAATGAGGCATTTAAACATCGCTTACCGAAAGAAACTCTGGGTTTAATGAAGTAAACCTGCTCCCGACCAGGTTAGGTTCACAGTGTAAGTTACCTCTCTTTCAGAAACTAGCTTGACTTACCCTGCTTTCTCGGGCTTGACAAACCTCCCATTCTGAAACGGAAAACCCAGAGTTTCCCTCATTTCAGGGTTAACATACTTTCTGAAACGGGCCTCCGATGGAGTCCTTGGGTGACAGAGTTGTTGTCAGCTCGTGCAGTGTGTCACCCCCTATTGCGAATCATTTACATAGTGTCACGTAGTGTGAACACCACAACGACTTCAAGACAGATAGCAAGTCATGTAGTCTGAACAGTACAGAGATCTGCCAACATTTAAATTTGTGTAGAGTGAACTTGGCTTTAGTTGGAAAAAGGACCACCCCCCTCTTAAAAATGACTTGTAAACTCAGTCAGGTGTAGCTAATCACCTTCTCAATGGCACACAAAACCATTTTACTTTCAGCTGTGGTTATTTTGATTAGCTCAGCATGAAAAGAGCTTTCCTGGAGCATTTCAGTTCTTGATAGTGCAACTGAAGCAAGTGATCAAAAATGGGAGGCAAGGCACTGTCAATTTATGACAAATGGTGGTCATTGTGTGTACGTGACAACAATATCACAAATTCTCCACAAATGTGGCTTGCATGGAAGGGTTGCAAGAAAAAAAGCCACTCCTCAAGTAAGGCCACATGCAGTCATGATCGAGCTTTTCTAAAACACAACTTGAAGATTCTGAGGCCACATGGAAAAAGGTGTTATGGTCAGATAAGACTAAAATTGAATTATTTGGCCTCAACACCAAACGATATGTCTGGCGGTAATCCAATACAGTTCACCATCCAAATAACAGCATTCCTACAGTAAAGCATGGAGGTGCGTCAAATTCTTGAGGAAAATCTGCTGCCCTCTGCCAGAAAGTTGTCAGTGAGAAGAAGGTTTATATTCCAACATGACAATGACCCAAAGCACACAGTGGTTGAAGGAGAAAAAGGTGAATGTCCTTGCATGGCCCAGTCAAAGCCCAGACTTAAACCCCATGAAAATCTGTGGAATAACTTGAAGACTGCAGTCCACAAACGGTCACCATCAAATTCAACTGAACTTGAGCAGTTCTGCAAAGAGTGGGCAAATATTGCGAAGTCTAGATGTGCAAAGTTAGAGACAGAGACATATCTCAACAGACTAAAGGCTGTAATTAAAGCAAAATTAGGTTCAACAAAATAGGGGGTGATCATTCTTCCAACTCAGTGATTCTGTTTTTTTTTCTGACATGTTGGTGTTATATCTTTCACTTGGATGTTATATGTTGCACTGAGTAAATACAGCTGGATAAAACAAAAACGGTGTCTGTCTTCATTTCAGGCTGCAAAGCAACAAAATGTAATTATTATAAGGGGGGTTATTCTTTTCTACACCCACTGTATATGGTTCATATACCATATTTATTTATCATGGTTTTACACTAGTGACAATAACTATATATATATATATATATATATATATATATATATAT
>NW_015505752.1:690181-691445 GCF_001515645.1 Sinocyclocheilus grahami
TGTAATTTATAACAAAATTGAGAAATTTGATTTAATGAGAAACAAACATTTATGTCAGACTATGTTTTCACACTACTGTGCAGTGGATAGTAAGATAATTATGCTATTCAAATATTGTTTAAAATACTTCATTTCTGTGCTTTCACTTTCAGTGTTTGAATGTATGATCATTACTCACCTTCATAAATATTGACACTATCACCAAGCCATTTGGACTCTTAGCAGCTTCTGTGTAGTTTGTGTACAGTTCATGGTTGTAATGTATAAGCTGCACCTGTGTAAAGACAAAATGGGCATTAATTAACGACTCCCTACTTTGCTATATACTCACCATCAAGGACAAAATAGTGTCAGCTTAAGTACATAGCACAAGTACTGTCTTTGCTCTTTTTTCCCCACAAAGAAGGTTGTTGTTCATGTTGTCAAGTGTTAGCTACGGAGATGTTGAGATATTAAGGCCAAATTTCTCTTGGAGTTTATGAAATATGAAAGCATAATTGGGAATAATTACTGATTGATAATACGTTGGATGGCAATTACTGAAAATCCAGTTTCATAGTGCGGATGTAATCTTACAACCCGTTTTCACCTCAAATAAATATGAAAAATAAATGTGACGGTTTGAATGAGCCGAGAGTCAGTTTGGATAACAGCCTGAGGTTTTGTCATTACAGATGGCTCTGAATCACAATCACAGGTAAACAGCTGCTTCTGTCTTTGTTTGAACATGTCTGTCAAATTTAAATTCGAATTCATTGTGAAGCTCGGCTAATCTTCCTCCGGTGAATCGCTTGAGCGCACACTGTCCCTGTGAAAGAGCTTTAAAACTTAGGCAGTTTAGATAGGTGAAGAGGACACAATTTCTTCTCAGTGAACTCCACAGAAAGGAAGCAGAGCCAAGAAATGTACAGATTACCTTGAACAGAGAACAATTATTGTAAAGTAACTTTTTCTAATGGGGAAAAGTGTCTCTTCCAAGGTCTTATCCAACTACACGACACTGTAAACAATTTGAGGAATGTGTAGAGTTCCTGGGAGCAGCATTGTACATCCTTTTTTGGTAAAAACGAAGGGATCAATTCTTTACCAAGCCCTGTTTAACCTGCTGTGTTTTTAAAAAGAAATAAATTAAAAACTGTGTGGCTGATAGTAATTATGAAATATGCAAAAGGGGAGCCAGGGAGTGACAGATCGTCTATAAACTTAATCAAGTGTGGAGGAACACGATTACAGGGCGAATGTTAATTTGATTAGATTTTTTTTT
>NW_015505752.1:693202-693702 GCF_001515645.1 Sinocyclocheilus grahami
AAAAAAAAAAAGTTACATTTTATAAATATATGTTTTTTTATGTATTACTGATTTTTTTTAGATGCCCACAAACAAAGAGAGAGTTATGAGGCACCACCAGAAAATGAATGCAGAAAATGAATACCAATCCTGATACAATGTCATATATGTTGACAAACACAAAGTATTTTTAATTAATTAATAACACAGTTTATATCAGTAATTATGGTAAGGAGCGTTTCCGACACATGCTTGAGATATTTGGCCAATCACAACGCACTGGGTCATCTGGCCAATCAGAGCACACTGCGCTTTTCGAAGGAGGGACTTTGTAGATATCGACACGTTTTAGGAAGACTGGGCAAAGAGGAGCTACAATAATGTACAGTATGTGAAAAATAATGTGTTTTTGAATATTAAAGCATACTAACGTTCTACTGCACGCAATACACAAAATAATGATCTTTGAAAATAGCATAATGTGACTCATTTAAAGTGTGTGTGTGTGTGTGTGTGTGTGT
>NW_015505752.1:695332-696454 GCF_001515645.1 Sinocyclocheilus grahami
AAAGGCAGCCGTGTTGAATTTTACAGAGACAGACACCCAAATAAAGCTTAAAAGCTTGGCTGCATTTGAATGCAAAACAGTCACCGAATGGGAATGTGTTTGTCATTTTAAGTTGTAATATTCTTCATCTCCATTATCTTTTCAAGGACAGGCACAGTCCCGTCTCATTTGATTTAATTTACATTCTCAGAGTTTTTATTTTTATTTTTTACAGAGCTATTCCTCAGCAGAAGGAAGAGTGATACTGAAAGCTATTTCCTAAACATGACGTCATTTTTTTTTTGCTCTGGAGTTTTTAGTCACCTGATAATTTCGGCTCAGGCGACTATCCCTAACCCTGCATATTATTTGAATTGCGGCAACAAACAGGATGCAGAACTGCAGTTCGATTGTAAATCTAAGTTGAATGAAAATTAATTGAAATTCATGTACTTTTTAACTAGAAAAGCAAAGTCTGTCCAGACAAACTTTGAATGTTGACTTAAAGAATTGTTTGAAATTGTTGAAAACATTTGAATATTTATAGGCCTTACAGTTAAAGTTGATGATATAATTGACCTTTTTGGACCATGGTTGGAACATTCCCCAGAATGCAGAATGCCTGAATTCTTTGAATTACAAATCAGTAAATTCTTCCTTTTATTATTTTTCAAATTCCACTTTAACTTACTCTGGGATGTTGCCAATTCACTTCACCTGATTTCATCTCATTAAATTGAAAGTAAGACGATTCTTAATTTTACACAATCACATAGACTACCATTCAAAAGTTGAAAAGAGGTCTGTAAGATTTGTTTATTGTTTTTGAAAGAAATCTGTTTTGTTCATCATTATTACATTAAAAAAAAACTGTTTTCTGTTTTAATATTTTTACAAATGTAATTCGAAATTATGGCAAAGCTAAATTTCCAGTAGCCATTAACCCTCAGCTATTAATTTCTTTCCAAAAAAATAAAATAATAATAAAAAAAATCTTACTGACCACAAACTTTTGAATGGTAGTGTACTTCTGTCTACTCCTGCACTAGCCAAACAACTGAGATGAATGGGAATATGCTAACAGACATCTTTCTCCAGATATAGTCAAGGCATAAATTCATTAGCTGAAGCAATAACAACTAC
>NW_015505752.1:698241-699279 GCF_001515645.1 Sinocyclocheilus grahami
TTTACTGAAAACACACAGTGGTCTGTAATGAAATTATATTCTCATTTTCAATGATACTGTAACATGTAAAAACTCAAGTGGAAGGAAAAGAGCTGGTGTGACAGATGGAAGAATGAAAACAAAAGAAGTGTGTCCTCAAAGCCGAAGAGAGTGAGAATCTGCTTGGAATCAATTCGACCTGAGGCTTTAAGAAGAGAGCATGGAGATACAAAAACCATGGATAGCAATCTTTATCAGTGTATCTGCTTATTTATTTATATTCAGGAGTTGTTCCAAAGTGAGCCATTGATAATCCAAACACGATGCCAGAAAGGTTTCCATGGCTCTTATCTTGCCTTTTCTTTTCTGCCTTTCTCTCCCTCTCTTTATTTCTTTTTGTCGGTCTCTCTTTTTCCTTTTACGACTTTGCCTTCAAAATGATTTTCCCTCACCAAATTCCCAAAGAAAGGGGCCTGCCCACACATCGTGAATATTTTATAGAACCTCTGAAAAATCAATGATTTGTGTAGGGTAGAGAGAAGAGGGGAATGAGAGAGAGGGAAGTATGGAGGGTAAAAGAAACAGTGGGAATGGGAGGAGCACAGACCATCCTTGAGAGAAACGATGAGTAAAGACATATAGCAGCACATAAAGGATCACCAATCTGCACAGTTACCTCGGAGTGCTGGACTCTTCCGAGAAAAGGGCAAGACATAAAAAACCCTGAAGAGGTAATTTCTCAATGATTATTCATGAACTACAGATGGCAAAGGGAGAAGAACTAAAACTTGCGCGGCTCCACTGAAGAAAATCCCTGTCTGGCATATACATGACAAACTGAGATGTATCTGCTACTGTTCGACAACAGCATCGAATGGACCTCAGTCTCACAGAAGTTGAATATCCATTCTGCTAGGTGTTTTTATTTCTTCCAAAATGTGAGCATTTGTCTATTATTGATGGGGTAGTCTGTGCTGAACATCTTGTATACATATATATATGGGCCTTTTATTTGCAATGTTTTTTCCTTCTTGCAATATTCCCAACTGATTTGAAAAA
>NW_015505753.1:0-430 GCF_001515645.1 Sinocyclocheilus grahami
ATAAAATAGCAGAAAACTGGAGGTACAGGAAAGTAAATTTTTTTTAATTTAATTTTTGTATTTCTATATGAACTTTGTTTTGCCCATCTATATGAACTTTGTTTTATCTACTTTACATATTTTAAACTTTACCTACATTTCAGCACATTTGCTGCATCAAAAGGGTGCCAGGGGCCATGGAAATGGGTAATCAGGAAGCACAGCCTCCAGTCTGACAGTATTTCCTGTGGTGTTTTCACAGCTGTGGTAAAATGCTTTTATTTTTATTATTATTACTACTACTACTACTACAACAAATCATTGTCAATTTTTTGAATCATGAAACAGTTGGTATTTGTAATGATATTGTATAAATTCCGTATACCTAATTGTTTTATTAGTTTTAGATAGAATGGTATTTTTTTTATTCTGCTACAAAATTCCAGCTGAT
>NW_015505753.1:440-739 GCF_001515645.1 Sinocyclocheilus grahami
TAGCCTGTCAAAACTTTAGATGCCAGATCTTACCAGTGTTACAGGTAGAACCAATATAGACAAATATTAATTGCTAGTCTTACACAGTAGTTGTTAATTTGCTCATAATAAATTAAAGATATTATATACATTTTACTTTTACATTCATAATTTCTCTCCTTTTAAGAAAAACATATTTGAAAATAAAACTGAGGTGGTTGGTCCCTATCTGGAGGATGGAAATCATTGGACTTTTTTTGTAAGTCATTCACTAAGAAAACATACATTTTGCTGTGAGTAGTAATGTGCATATTATAAAT
>NW_015505753.1:2644-2848 GCF_001515645.1 Sinocyclocheilus grahami
TTGAAAAAGCATGTTAATAAATTATCTTATTGCCATGGTTCAAACACTTCTTTCTTTTGTATTCTTATGCATCTAAAGAGGATTTTTAAAAAGATAAAGCACCTCCACCTTTTCAAGATCATTATAATATACATAACACATTGATATTTCAGATACCTGGTCACATCAGATGAGCTACAGAGAAGATGCTCTCTGCCGGAGAGC
>NW_015505753.1:4722-4933 GCF_001515645.1 Sinocyclocheilus grahami
AGATTAACTCAGAAGGTGTCAGTGGAACGTAGAGGATGTTGCGAACCAAAATACAGACACATTTTTGGTTATGACTATTTGCCATGCATGTACAAAAATTTGGGCTTTTGTGATTTATAGTTGCGGCACTTCCATCACTGTGAAAGACAGTGAGGTTTTCATCATCTGTAATATACGAATGACTATCAATTATTTTTCTTGCAAGAGTAGA
>NW_015505753.1:7254-8539 GCF_001515645.1 Sinocyclocheilus grahami
CAGACGCTTTTATCCAAAGCGACTTACAGTGCATTCAGGCTATGTATTTTTTTACTAGTACGTGTGTTCCCTGGGAATTGAACCCATGACCTTTTGTGCTGTTAATGCAATGCTCTACCACTGAGCCACAGGAACATCACCCAACATACTTGGATGAAGTGAAGTGAAGTAAGTGAAGTGAAGTTGAGGTTTATTGTCATTCCGCTACATGTGTGGACATACAGTGGAATGAAATGTCATGTCTCGCAGGACCACGGTGCTACATAAATAAACATAAATATAAACATACAACACTAGACATAAGAACATTTTTAGACCTACATAGCTAACTTTCTGTAGCAGTAGTCTAACTATACATATACTATAAATAGTTGACTCTGCATTAGAGGTCTATACGGGTCCAAAAATTCATACCCGAACCCGAAGAGACCCGTAAATGTGCTACACTGAACCAACCCGGAACTGTCTATTATTTTGAAAGTTGGACCCGGGCCCGTGCAGAACCCGAGAAATGTAAAAAATGTACTACCCGGAACCGACGTGGACCATCAATTATTTGAAAGATGGACCTGAACCCGGCCGGGAAGACACAGACCCGACTGGGCCCGATCGGCACATATTCCACAGCAAATTGCTATTAACAATTCGATAAACAAGTTGCGAAAATTAAACGTTTTGTCTTAAATAATGTAAGAAGCCTTCTCCCTTGTACCTGACTGTGATGCACACAATCCTCCTTGCCAAGAAAGTTCCATCCGTGTTATTCCTCTCTTGCCAATTGAAATGCGTAATCCACTCATTATTCCAGTTTCAAAAGTCCACTTGCTGTCACGGTGACGTATGACAAATGCAACTTTGCAGTTTTGCATTTTTTTGTATCTCGAGTCAACTTCCATAATAATTTAGACTGTTTGCCCATTTGGATTATAATAACGATTGCTCGTCCAGTGCCATGGCTGCTGACATTAGCTTTACTTATTTGCTATCATCTGCTATCAGTTGAAAGTTACAAAACAACACACGCACAGCGCTGACTGACTCTGAGTCAGCCGGGTGTTCTCCGAGTCCGGTCGACTCGGGTATTACACACAATGTTAAACAGACCCGGGACCTGAAGTAATAGATTGGGACCCGACCCGGACCCGGCTGGCCATTTAAAACATAGCCCCGAACCCGTACGGATCCCGGGTCGGGTCCTGGGTCTTCGGGTCTCGGGTCCTCCATGTAGACCTCTACTCTGCATACACATAACCTAAGACAGACTATACAAGTACTTTACATAATA
>NW_015505753.1:15128-16853 GCF_001515645.1 Sinocyclocheilus grahami
GAGAATATATAGTGTGTTGGATTGGTCCAGACGCTACACTGATATCAACCCAAATTGGGTCAAATCAAGCCAGCTCCCTAACCCCCCAGCAAACATGCCCCTTTGGGGCACGTGTGGGCCCACTGCGGGCAAAAACATCTTCCCCACGCGGGCAGCCCGCTGTGGTGGGGCCCGAGTGGGACAGCCCAAAGTGTGGGCTGGCCCACACAAAGCAGAGTGGGCCACCAATGGGGCCAATTGTGGGCCTATAACATGCCCACAGGTATGTCCACACTGTGGGCTGGGTGTGGACACAGTGGGGCAAGTGTGGGTACACTGTGGGCTGAGTGTGTACACAGTGGGGAGAGTATGGGCTGGCTGTGGGCATAATAGGGGAAGTGTGGGTACATTGTGGGCTGGGTGTGGACACAGTGGGGCAAGTGTGGGTACACTGTGGGCTGGGTGTGGACACAGTGGGGCAAGTGTGGGTACACCAGTAGACCTCACAGTATGCCCACACTTTGGAGGGAAATGTGGACATAAACCTGTGTAGGGCCTCTGCGGCCTTAACAAATAACAAAACTTTGTACCTGCAGAATGCTGCAATATTACTATTAATGCACATGCAGAATAATTGCACATGTTGAAAGTAGAACTAATAAAGTAAGAGTCATAAATTTCAAATACTTCGATTTATTCTCGGCCTTTGTAAAAAATGCAGAAAATACACTGCTCAGATACACTGTGTCTTGCGCACCAAAACTCAATTTGTTTAATCATAAATACAGGTAAAGCAGTAACATTATGAAATATTACAATTTTAAATAACTGTTTTAATATTTAAAAAACTGTTTTACTATTATGTTTTATTTGAATTTTCAGCAGTCATTACTCCAGTCTTCTGTGTCCAATCCAACAGAAATTATTCAAGTATTCTGTTTTGGTGCTCAAGAAACACTTCTTATCATCAGCAGTCTCGAAAATAGTTGTGCTGCTTCATTTGTGGAAACAGTGATACATTTTTTCAGGTTACTTTAAATAGAGCTTTTAAAAGAGCAGCATTTTGTTTAAAATAGGATTTTTGTCCAACAATGTAAAAGTTTTTACTGTCGCTTTTGATCAATTTAATGCGCCCTTGCTGAATACAAGTAATTTCTTAAAGAAAAAAAAACTTTCTGACCCCAAACTATTGAATAGATTTATAAAACAATGACCAATTATTACTACATCCGAACATTAAGTAGATATTATAGATCATTACAGATAAATCAATCCCCTAATGCCGAGTTCACACTGCATGATTTTCAAACTCGTCGGATCGCCATTGTTTTCACACTGCGTGACTATCTGGGATAGCATTCAGTTGCTGCTGTGTTCACACTGCACGATGGATCCGCGACAGGGGGTTTCACTCTGCATGACTTCACAATAGGAAGAATAGCCGACAGCTCTGTCTGGTCCGCAAACTACGTTTCACAACAAAACACATGCGAGAAGTGATAAGGAAATAGCGCGAGAACCCGCATGCGTCAGACCGAAGTTCTCCAGCGAGACTGTAATTATTTCAAAACAAAATATATAACCCGCAAATTGTCTGTGAGCTGATTTCCGGCTACAAGGAGAAAAAGAAAAACTGATTATGCAGGAGGGAGATGCAGGGAACAGGGATTGGGTGTTCTGCAAAGAGGTAAATAATTTTGCAGTAACTGTTATGCTGATGTTGTGGCTGGGCAAGCGAAAGATTTT
>NW_015505753.1:16965-17321 GCF_001515645.1 Sinocyclocheilus grahami
TATCTTGGTCTCTCATTGGCTGTAGGTCATCGCCGATGTGTTTTTCAGTCAGAACTCATTTCACACAGCGTGATTGTCAATCGCCGACAGCTCCAGATATTTAGCATGCCAAATATCTCGCGGGCATCGGCAACGTGTCGGTGATTCTCTCAGATCGCGTCTTTGATAATTCACTGTCACGAATCCGGTCAACGAACTTTCCTATTTATTGACTCTCGCACTACACACTGTTGCACATCACCCCGGACTACATTTCCCATCATGCATTGCACTGATTGCACTCAGCACGAATTGCACACACCTGTTTACACTGATTGCACCCAGCTGTTTCATATCACTCCCTCACTATTTAACAC
>NW_015505753.1:23658-25163 GCF_001515645.1 Sinocyclocheilus grahami
ATTCAATAGTTTCATATCGCTGTTATTTTTAGTCTACTATATGCTGCTCTCAGAGCAGGAGTATTCAATAGTTTCATATCGCTGTTATTTTTAGTCTACTATATGCTGCTCTCAGAGCAGGAGTATTCAATAGTTTCATATCGCTGTTATTTTTAGTCTACTATATGCTGATCTCAGGGCAGGAGAATTCATTTGGGATAGTATGGGAAGGGTAATGCTGTTGCTCTTGGAGCAGGAGAGCTTATTTTATCTTAATATTTGATGCTTTAAGATTGGTACCAATGTTCTCTGTAGGTAAGGCTAATGTTTTCAGATGTTTTTCTGTGAGCCTATCCCTCTGTCTTCAAGGAACATTTCCGTCAAGAGAAAAAATTAATGGTAAGTAAAACTTTCTTTGTCATGTGCATGTGCTTTTAATTACATGTGTATATACAATGTATATTCTTAATAAACAGGGAAAAGGGTGTAGTCTCCTACAATATTTATTTGCTCTAGAAAATGTTATTCACTGTTAACCTGTCAGTGGTTTTAATGTTACGGCTGAACAGTGTGATCTGTTTGTCTAGTAAAGAATCAGTTGACACTGATATAAATGCTATAAATATTGCATTAATAAAGGAAACCAGAATGAAGACATTTTATGCTGCTGTAGATGAGTCTATGAAAAGCACTATTTATCAATAGACAGTAATTCATTTTAATCTAAATTAATGCATGCTATGCCTCTCCCATTGGTACTGTTACTTTTCCTTTCCAACTTTTCCAGGGGGATTCCTGGTGGAAAGTGCTTTAAAAGTGTCAGACTTTCACAAAGCAAAAAGTTTTGCTTTATTTTGCTTTAAATGGGTTTTTAATTATAGCATATTATGCTCTAGATAAGTCCCATCTATTTGAAAAAGCATGTTAATAAATTATCTTATTGCCATGGTTCAAACCCTTCTTTCTTTTGTATTCTTGTGCATCTAAAGAGGATTTTTTAAAAGATAAAGCACCTCCACCTTTTCAAGATCATTATAACATACATAACACATTGATATTTCAGATACCTAGTCACATTAGATGAGCTACAGAGAAGATGCTCTCTGCCGGAGAGCTACTCTGCAAACACTGTAGTGGCTTATCTTCGGAGTGCCAAGGGACAAAAAAAGAAAATTATAGAGAAGTTGAAGGAGTTGGAGGTGAAGCCCTCAAAACAAACAAAGTTAACTTCACAGTGCTCCAAACTTTGTGATGGTAGTAATATAGTAGTAGTAATAACTTTAAAGGGAATTCTGAGACCAGTATTATTGTTTTGTGGTTTTGAATCATAAAATTCTTATTATAGTAAGATTTTATATAACAATATAATTTCAACTGAATTTACACATTATTAATAATCTGCAGATTAGATGGGCACAGACTCAGTGGACAGTTGAAGACTGAAAAAGATCAAGGGGGGAAGAAAAAGGGGGGAAGTCGTAACCTAATGGTTAGAGAGTTGGACTCGTAACCCAAAGGTTGCGGGT
>NW_015505753.1:25199-25555 GCF_001515645.1 Sinocyclocheilus grahami
GTGTGTGTGTGTGTGTGTGTGTGTGTTCACTGCTGTGTGTGCACTTTGGATGGGTAAATGCAGAGCACTAATTCCGAGTATGGGTCACCATACTTGGCCACATGTCATGTCACTTTTGTTTTTTTTTAAGAATTTTTTTTCTAATCTTCAACTGTCCAGTTTCTGTTAGCCTATGTCCATGATACCCTAAAATTAGGAATTTCCACTAGGGATGCACGATATATCGGCCACCATATCGGTATCGGCCCATATCGGCTCATTTTTTCTGTTATCGGTATCGGCCTGATAAGAAAATTTGGCCGATATCTTAAAGCCGATAAATAATGCATTATTTCCTTCAGAGACACTTCAGATGC
>NW_015505753.1:25678-26299 GCF_001515645.1 Sinocyclocheilus grahami
CACAAATGCTGGCACAGACGTGCATGTTCGGCTAGAGTCGCTTTGAACTCGTTCATCTTCAGAAGTGGAGCTGCGCGGAAAGTAAAAAAAAATGTCGTGCGAAACGACGTCGCGCACACTCAAAGCGAACTTCCGCCAACACCGCGATGACGTCATATTTGCGCGCACCTAAGCGAACTTGCGGACGCGTCGAGTATAAATCAGCCTTGAGCGTGTGTGCGTTAGATACAGTGAAGACAGCGCGTTAGTTTAGAACTCTTCTAATTTATTTAATTTTTTTTAATTTTAGAGAGAGTGTTAATTTGTGCAATGATAACCTACCAGCAATGTAAATTACTTTTTAAATATATTAGAATGAGTACATTACAATATAAATTTATTAGAACAAGTACATTATTTATGGGCTTAAAAACAATCAGAATATTGTACCTGGTGGGGAGTGCACAATGTAAACATGAAACATATGCCATTACCTATATTGTACTGTGGTACAGTTATGATTCAAGATTCAAGATTTTTATTTGTCACATACATGGTAAGTAAAAAAAATAAAATAAAAACCCTGCAGATTAGGGCTGTGTATTACCAGCAAAGTCACGATACGATACATATCACGATACA
>NW_015505753.1:27225-32903 GCF_001515645.1 Sinocyclocheilus grahami
CACAAATGCTGGCACAGACGTGCATGTTCGGCTAGAGTCGCTTTGAACTCGTTCATCTTCAGAAGTGGAGCTGCGCGGAAAGTAAAAAAAAATGTCGTGCGAAACGACGTCGCGCACACTCAAAGCGAACTTCCGCCAACACCGCGATGACGTCATATTTGCGCGCACCTAAGCGAACTTGCGGACGCGTCGAGTATAAATCAGCCTTGAGCGTGTGTGCGTTAGATACAGTGAAGACAGCGCGTTAGTTTAGAACTCTTCTAATTTATTTAATTTTTTTTAATTTTAGAGAGAGTGTTAATTTGTGCAATGATAACCTACCAGCAATGTAAATTACTTTTTAAATATATTAGAATGAGTACATTACAATATAAATTTATTAGAACAAGTACATTATTTATGGGCTTAAAAACAATCAGAATATTGTACCTGGTGGGGAGTGCACAATGTAAACATGAAACATATGCCATTACCTATATTGTACTGTGGTACAGTTATGATTCAAGATTCAAGATTTTTATTTGTCACATACATGGTAAGTAAAAAAAATAAAATAAAAACCCTGCAGATTAGGGCTGTGTATCACCAGCAAAGTCACGATACGATACATATCACGATACAGAGGCCACGATACGATACGTATCACGATACATGACTGCACTGAATTTCACCTCAGCAGAATTTATGGAGGCCCTTCATAATGCAGAGGTCAACTGCCTGCTCTGCCAATAGTTAGAAATGGCACTATAATAAGCAGTGTTTAATAAACAGCTGTTTTTCTCAATTCTGCTGAGGTGAAATTCAGTGCAGTCATGTATCGTGATACGTATCGTATCGTGACTTTGCTGGTGATACACAGCCCTACTGAATAGCACACACACACCTGGACAGAGTATGAGTGACCACAGGACTTCATATCAGTTTCCGAGTCATCATGTGGTTGACACATCCCACAAGGACACTGATAACACCACGCAGCCACAACAAGCACTGCTCATGGAAACTATCCCGGCTGAGCCCTGCCCACAGAGCTCATCACAGACGGACTGTGACACATCAGAACAGCTCCGTCTTGGCACCCAAGGACGACTTCCTGGAAAACAGTCAGGGAAGCCAGGACAACATATTTCAGCCATCAGAAACACCAGAGCCAGAGCCCCGCTCACCAGACACATTATCCCTCTCTCCAGCATCTCCGCTTCTCACAGAAAATGGAGGAACCGGTGTATGCTGGGACCAAACTCTCCCACTCTTTCGCTGCAAGCCCCCAGATATCAACAAAAAACGGCGCGCCCTACTACCACCAAAACCTGTGGGCCCAGCTCATCCTCCTCTTGTGAGAGCTCTCCGGCCGCTGCCACCATGCCAAGGCCCAAACCCTCCTCCATCTACTCTAGGTGAACCAAAAACAACTGATAACAGCTCTCAGTGATATGTGTCGGGTCCCCGCTATGATAGCAGCAACATTCACAATGTTTACAGAATAAGCAGGAACCCAGTGTGCCTGTAGCTTTCTCTATTTCTGTTTTATCACGTGATAGAAAGTCTAAGGCCTTCTCAAGCCATACAGCTGACTCATCTAATCTGTGGCCTGTTATGCATCAAACTAAGATTGCTGAGACACTGTAAGGTCGTCGTCTTAATGTTTAACGGCGGTTGGCATCCAGCGTAATTGGTGCATTACCGCCACCATCTGCTCCGGAGTGTGGATCAGACAACAGGTTCACAGACTAATACACCCAAATTCCCTCCTTCTCCCCCAAGCATACAAATCCACACACTTCATCCTTATTCTACTATATAATAATAATAATAATGATTTTAACCTTCCTCAATACTCCTATAACTCTTCATACTCTATTAAAAACCCCTGTGTCCCTTAAGAAATCCATAAGAATTCTAGTCTGTGCCCTGTGTTGTGTGCTCAACAGCTCTTTTAATGTCATGTCCTGAACCTCTATCTCTCTCAACTTATTCCTCATCAACTCTCTCTGAACCTCATACCTGCTGCACCTCAAGACCACATGCTCCACTGACTCTTCTTCCTGGCAAACCTCACACAATCCAGTATCATGTTTCCCTATTAACTTGAGTGTTTTATTTAATAAACAATGTCCCAATCTTAACCTAGATATGACTGTTTCCTCTCTGCGATTTCCCCCAACCCTGCTCTTTCTTCACCTCTCCCTTCATTATTATCCATTTCCCCCCACCTACCTACTTCTGATCCATTCACGGAACAGTCGTGCCCCACTGCCACAAGCTCCCGATAAATGTAATAATCCGTTTTCCAAATTTTTGGCCTGGGTTCAACTTGGTTAGTTAACGAATCTGCGTTCCTCCGGTCCAGCCCGCTATTCAACTACCGTCGAGTAGCGTTCCCCTACTTCACAAGCTGCTCAGCCGTCGTCTAAAGGCCACTGTAAGGTCTGTTTTGGCTTTTGTTTCATGTTCTTGTTTTCATGTCTTTTATTTTGTAATTTCATTCATGATGTTAGTGTCATGCTTCCCTTGCCCTCATGTATTTCTGCCCTGTGTATGTGTCATGTTGTGATTGGATGTTCAAGTCATGTGTCTTGTTCCTCATTGGTTATTGTCCTGTCATGTGGTTCTCAGTTCTGTTTGCTCATTGGTTGATTCTTGTCATGTGACCCTTAGTGTTTGCTATAAGTAGCCCTCTTTGTTGCCATTGTCTCTCGTCGTGTATTGATGTTGTAACCTGCTGTTGGTGAGTTGTGTTTCTGTTCACAGTCAAGTCTGTTCATGTCAAGTCCGTTCAAGCCATGTCAAGTTTGTGTCAAGTCTTTGTTTATCGTTTGGATTCTGGATTTCACATTGTAAATAAACTGCACTAGGCTTCATCTACTACTCGCCTTCAGCGGACTGATCATTACAGACACAAAGTAATGCCATCAAGTTTGCATTTTTAAACATTCGCTCACTAAAAAAATATTTCTGATCAATGACTAAATGACCACAAACAACCTGGATTTTATGTTTCTAAACGAAACATGGCTAAAAGACCGCTGCAGTGCAACAGTCCTCAATGAAACAGCCCCTCCTAACTTTAATTTTATAAGTGTCTGCAGGACTTTTAGGAGAGGTGGAGGTGTAGCTGCTCTATTTAAAGATGTCTATCAATGCAAGCAAGTGTCATTTGGTCAGTACTTGTTCTTTGAATATCTAGGTATTGTGCTGAAAGGTGCTCCGCGCATTCTGTTTATCATTATTTACAGGCCTCCAAAATACTCTCCAGCCTTTGTTGAAGAGTTCACAGAACTGTTCTCAATGATTTCCTCAGAGTTTGACTTTTGCTATTGCAGGGGATTTTAATATTCACATAGATAATGCAGAAATCAAAACTACAAAAGAAATTGGCTATTTTAAATACTTTTGACCTGATTCAGCATGTGCATGGACCACTCTAGATTTAATCATCTGTAGAGGTCTAAACATTTCATCCATTGTTAAGGATGTAGCACTATCTGATCACATCTGTATTTCCTTTTGATATTGATCTCTGTTACAACTGAATCTAGATCTGTCTCTGTCAGAAGGAGATGCATTAATGAAAACACTAGTGTGCTATTGAAGCATGAAGGCTATATCTTTTAACACCAAGCATTTCTGTAGGCTCTGTTGATCTTCTCCTTGATTCCTTTAACTCAAAAGTTAAGAATGTTATTGATGATATTGCTCCTGTAAAAGTCAATAAGAAGACTGGCAGGCAAAAATCACCTTGGAGTAAATCAACAGCAGTACAGAGTATGAAAAGGCAATGCAGAAAAGCTGAGCAGATGTGGCGGAAGACAAAACTGGAAATTCACTATAGCATCTATAAAGACAGCCTTCATGACAACTCAAACAACTAAAAATCAAGTAAAGAATCTTGGTGTGATCCTGGAGACAGACCTTAGTTTCAGTAGTCATGTCAAAGCAGTAACTAAATCAGCATACTATCATCTCAAAAACATTGCAAGAGTTATATGTTTTGTTTCCAGTCAAGACTTAGAGAAACTTGTTCATGCCTTTATCACCAGCAGGGTGGACTATTGTAATGGTCTCCTCAACGGCCTTCCAAAGAAGACCATTATACAGCTCCAGTTCATCCAGAACGCTGCTGCCAGAATTCTGACAAGAACCAGAAAATCTGAGCATATCACACCAGGCCTCGGGTCTTTACACTGGCTTCCAGTTATATTTATGATTGATTTTAAAGTACTTTTACTTGTTGATAAATCAATACATAAATACATTGCAGATATGCTCACTGAATATAAACCTAACAGACCACTCAGATCATTAGGATCGAGTCAGTTAGAAATACCAAGGGTTCACACAAAACAAGGGGAGTCCGCTTTTATGCCACCCGCAGTTAGAATCAGCTTCCAGAAGAGATCAGATGTGCAAAAACATTAGCCAAATTTAAATGCAGACTCAAAACTCATCTGTTTAGCTGTGCATTTATTGAATGAGCATTGTGCTACGTCCAAACTGATTGCACTGTATTTTATGTATAATAATTTTCTATTTTTAACTGTTTTAAATTCATTTAAAATCAATTTCTAAATAATTAAAAAAGTTTTTAAGTTCCCTGTTTTATTGTTGTGATTTTTGTAATGATTATTTTACTTCCTTTTATGTAAAGCACTTTGAATTACCATTGTGTATGAAATGTGCTATATAAATAAACTTGCCTTGCCTTGAAGTCCATGATCATCTCCACTATTTTGAGCGTGTTCCTCTCCAGGTTGTTGTGACTGCACCAGACCTGTTGTCTATGAGGCAGATGACTGTAGTGTCATCTGCAAATTTCAGGAGCTTGACAGAGGGGTCTTTTGCAGTGCATTCGTTCATATACAGGGAGAAAAGCAGTGGGAAGAGCACACATCCCTGAGGGGTGCAAGTGCTGATCGTGAGGATACTGGATGTGAGTTTCCCCAGCCTCACTAGCTGCTGCATGTCTGTCAGGAAGCTGGTGATCCACTGCCAGATTGGGGAGGGCACAGAGAGCTGGGTCAGTTTGGCTGAGAGAAGATCAGGCATAACGGTATTAAAGGCCGAACTGACGTGTACAAACAAGATCCTTGTGTAAGTCCTAGGTCTATCAAGATGTTGCAGAATATAATGCAGTCCGAAATTGACTGCATCATCCACAGACCTGTTTGCTCTGTACACAAACTGAAGAGGATCCAGCAAGGGTCCAGTGATGTCCTTCAGGTAAGCCAACACCAGTCTCTCAAACCACTTCCTGACTACAGACGTGAGAGCGACAGGTCTGTAATCATTAAGTCCAGTGATTTTGGCTTTTTTGGGGATCGGAATGATAGGGGAGCGTTTGAAGCAACAGGTAACTTCACACTGCTCCTGACAGTTACAGTAAATAGCAAGAAAATGTTCCTAGTTGTAACATGCTTCATCTTATAAAGCTCAAATTAAAACAGAGAATAACATGAGAAAATGTCTGTTTGCTGACTTTTACTTTAAAACAGAGCAATTTGTGACAGCGTGAGTTTGCATGCATCATTACAGTGTAAACTGATGTACATACAGTACCATACCAGAAATTGAAAACAAATAAATACAGTAATATTCCATCTGCACTTTGGAAACTGTGGGAGTCCACACAGACATGCGCACAAGAACGTATCTCATGTATGAGAAGAGTTTCTTTGATG
>NW_015505753.1:34196-42951 GCF_001515645.1 Sinocyclocheilus grahami
ACCACAAACAACCTGGATTTTATGTTTCTAAACGAAACATGGCTAAAAGACCGCTGCAGTGCAACAGTCCTCAATGAAACAGCCCCTCCTAACTTTAATTTTATAAGTGTCTGCAGGACTTTTAGGAGAGGTGGAGGTGTAGCTGCTCTATTTAAAGATGTCTATCAATGCAAGCAAGTGTCATTTGGTCAGTACTTGTTCTTTGAATATCTAGGTATTGTGCTGAAAGGTGCTCCGCGCATTCTGTTTATCATTATTTACAGGCCTCCAAAATACTCTCCAGCCTTTGTTGAAGAGTTCACAGAACTGTTCTCAATGATTTCCTCAGAGTTTGACTTTTGCTATTGCAGGGGATTTTAATATTCACATAGATAATGCAGAAATCAAAACTACAAAAGAAATTGGCTATTTTAAATACTTTTGACCTGATTCAGCATGTGCATGGACCACTCTAGATTTAATCATCTGTAGAGGTCTAAACATTTCATCCATTGTTAAGGATGTAGCACTATCTGATCACATCTGTATTTCCTTTTGATATTGATCTCTGTTACAACTGAATCTAGATCTGTCTCTGTCAGAAGGAGATGCATTAATGAAAACACTAGTGTGCTATTGAAGCATGAAGGCTATATCTTTTAACACCAAGCATTTCTGTAGGCTCTGTTGATCTTCTCCTTGATTCCTTTAACTCAAAAGTTAAGAATGTTATTGATGATATTGCTCCTATAAAAGTCAATAAGAAGACTGGCAGACAAAAATCACCTTGGAGAAAATCAAAAGCAGTACAGAGTATGAAAAGACAATGCAGAAAAGCCGAGCGGATGTGGCAGAAGACAAAACTATATTCAATATAGCATCTATAAAGACAGCCTTCAAGCTTTCAATGTGGAACTAGCCACAGCTAGACAGACTTTCTTCTCAAACCTTATAAACAGTAACTTAACTGTTCAGAAGCAGATCTCTTAGAACGTCTCACTACTTTCTGGGACGTTTCCAAAATCCCTGAAAACTGCAGTTGTTAAGCCTCTTCTGAAAAAGAGCAATCTTGATAGCACCATATTGAGCAACTATAGACCAATATCAAATCTTCCTTTTATAGGCAAGACTATTGAAAAGGTAGTTTTTAATCAGCTGAACAACTACGTAAACTCAAATGGATACCTGGACCATTTTCAATATGGTTCCCGATCGCACAGAGACAGCACTCATTAAGATAATAAATTATATTCGCTTTTATTCTGATTCTGGCAAAATATCAGTGCTGGTACTATTAGATCTTAGTGCTGCGTTTGACACTGTAGATCATAACCTACTTCTAGAGAGACTAGAAAACTGGGTCAGACTTTCTAGGATGGTAATCAAATGGTTCAGGTCATACTTAGAAGGTTATTATGCGAGTATAGGAGAGCATAAGTCTAAGTGGACATCTATGACCTGCAGAGTCCCACAAGGCTCAATTCTTGCACCACTCCTGTTTAGCCTGTATATGCTCCCACTAAGTCAAATAATGAGAACCAAATTGCCTGTCACAGCTATGCAGATGACACCCAGATTTACCTAGCCTTATCTCCAAATGACTACAGCCCCATTGACTCCCTCTGCCAATGCATTGATGAAATTAACAGTTGGATGTGCCAGAACTTTCTTCAGTTAAACAAGCAGAACACTATCATTGCATTTGGAAAAAAAGATGAAGTTCTCAAGGTGAATGTATACCTTGACTCTAGGGGTCAAACAACTGAAAATCAAGTCAAGAATCTTGGTGTGATTCTGGAGACAGACCTTGGTTTCAGTAGTCAAAGCAGTAACTAAATCGGCATACTACCATCTCAAAAACATTGCAAGAATTAGATGTTTCGTTTCCAGTCAAGGCTTGGAGAAACTTGTTCATGCCTTTATCACTAGCAGGGTGAACTATTGTAATGGTCTCCTCACCGGCCTTCCCAAGAAGACTGCTGCAGCTCATCCAGAACGCTGCTGCCAGAATTCTGACAAGAACCAGAAAATCTGAGCAAATCACACCAGTCCTCAGGTCTTTACACTAAAATCAATCCTAAATGTAACTGGAAGCCAAAGTACTTTTACTCGTTTATAAGTCATTCAATGGCATAGGACCTAAATATATTGCAGATATGCTCACTGAATATAAACATAACAGACCACTCAGATCATTAGGATCGAGTCAGTTAGAAATACCAAGGGTTCACACAAAACCAGGGGAATCTGCTTTTAGTTATTATGCCACCCGCAGTTGGAATCAGCTTCCAGAAGAGATCAGATGTGCTAAAACATTAGCCACATTTAAATGCAGACTCAAAAGTCATCTGTTTAGCTATGCATTTTTTGAATGAGCACTGTGCTACATCTGAACTGATTGCACTGTGTTTTATGTATAATCAGCTGTTTTAAATTCATTTTAAATCCATTTCTAAATCATTTTAAAAGTTAAGTTCACTGTTTTATTGTTGTGATTTTTATTATTTTACTTCCTTTTATGTAAAGCACTTTGAATTACCATTGTGTATGAAATGTGCTATATAAATAAACTTGCCTTGCCTTACATACTGCAGGGAATTATTACTGCTTGTATGATTTACACCTGACAGGTATTGAGTTGGATGTTTAAATAATCAAAATAATAATAAAAATCGAAAACTCTGAGCAGTAGTTTGTGTTTTTGCGTATACAAAGTTTTCCACTTGTCCTAGAGCAATCTGTTCTTCCAAAGAGGTCTACACAAAACAATGATTGTAGACCGATTTTTATTTTTTTTCCATAACTGTAGAAAGGAAGAGTTGTAGCATGGTCTGTAGGTTTCACAAAAGGTTTTCCAAGTGGTTTTGAACCAATTTGTCCAACAATTCCAGACCTATTGAGCTGTATTTCTTGTCAAATTATACTTAAGCACCATGGACAGTGCCACAAGACTGTACAAATAAAAAAAACACACATTATGAGATTGAGGGAGTTGGAAAACAACTGAATGTGGGCTGCAGCAAGAAATCACAAAGGCTAGGCAATCTAATACTTTCGATATCTATATGTATCTAAAAGACAGGTGGGGGCAAGTCACACATGTTCAAGTCTCAACTAAATCTCAAGTCCCTACCATAAAGTCTCACGTAAGTCTCAAGTCGCAGTTCAAACAAGCAAAGCAAGTCAAGTCAGTGGCTCACTTCAAGCAAGTCATGTCAAGTCGTGCTATAAGGATTGAGTTGTCAAGTCACCGTACCAAAAACAGAAAAATATATTTTATTTTTGCTACAACCTATTTCTCCCTTATAAATGGACTGTCTTAATTATACAATTAAAATTATATTATTTTAAATATAAAATTTGGAATATAGAAATATGAAACTAAATTATACATTTAAATATGAAATTAAAACCGCCAGCAGGTGGCGGCAAATCACCATCTTACAGTTTTTCTGAATTGCTAAAACGCATTTCTTGAAACCATCACTCATTTTCTCAGAATCTTAAACACAAATCCAAACCTTCAAACTAAATTCACAGAACCCCTGACTCTTCTGGCAAAATCAAACAATCGCTTCAAAACCATTTCACCAGCACTCAAAATCAAACTTTCAAATCACACACACATTAATCAATAATAAACACACTGCAATTAGACATTAGACGCTACATCAAAATTGGAGAACATATTGTCCAGTGCATGTAGTTACAAAAAAACTGTTCATTGTATTTAGTAAATATTTTGCAATACTGTAAAAAAAATAAACACAAACAAAAGAAATCACACCTAAGTTTGGTGAATATGTGTATATATATACACACACACATACATATATCTTAGAGAATATACCAACAACAACAAAAAAAGTTACTTCTCAAAAAACCACACACACACAAAAGAAAGACCTAAGTTTGGTGAATATATATATATATATATATACACAGTATATACACATGCATACATACATATGAATCAGAGGACTTAATCTACGTCACAGATAGGCAACGGGGGAAAAAACCCTCTGGTGTGGCGGATCCAGCCATGACAAGACAGCACGTTTATGTCACCACAGGCCAGTTCTTCCACCCTAACATGGTAGTCTTGCAATTCTACACAAGTTTCTATTCCACTGTTCTTTTGCTGTTCTTTTGAACTTTACAACTGATTATGGTGGCCACAGAGAATCTGCTCAGTTTAGGTTGAACTCTTTGTCCTGCCTCTGTCATTCCATGCACAAGAACATGGTCGATCACAGTAGCTCTGATTTCATCGTTGTTGGTCTTGCTCTTCCTCGTCCTCCTCTTCCTCCACCTCGTATACGCACTCTTCCGTACCTCTCAGATTGATGGATGCACCCATGCCGTCTGTACACTTTGAACTGGCTTATATTTTGTACATTCACATATTTTGAAACAAGTGTGAACAGTTTTGAATCGTGTGTAAACGATGACAACCGTGCTGCAGTTGTTCTTAATAAAATTTGGTTCAGAGAATGGGGTTTAATGTCTTAGCAAATGTGGAAAACTGTAATAAGTGAGTCACAGAAGCATTCATTCAAGTTCATTTTGAACATTCGTTCAAAGCAGACGCTTAATTCAGGAACGGAGCAAGAACAGGTTCCCCTGTTTCGTTCAGTAGGCTAATGAAAGTTCAGTGTGTTGCTTGGAGACGCGCAACTTTTGCTGTGGCTGTAGCCTACTGAACTGTTGTATAAACAAAAAAAAATCTCACTGGCAATTGTGTTATATTCAAATATTTCTAAATATTATATGTTATAAATATGAAAAATTAACTAGGGCCATTTTGTTACCCTATAATTTCGAGTGCATTTGGGTGAAAGACAAACATCTAATGGATAAAACACAGGGATGCATTATAGGGCTATGCGGAGCTGAAGCCCCAGGGACCGAGCAAGGAGGGATAAGTTTTTTGCTGTAGAGTAGATTGACTGATCATTTGGAGCACCTGATGTTTTCCTGGTGACCGATCGCCAAAGCCCCATCACGCCCCCACATAGTAAGCACTGTTATTTAGTGGAGCATGTGTAATTTCCACGACACATTTGAATTTGATTTGCCAATCAGATGCATTTAATCTATATTCACCAATCACCATCCACCAATTATTCACCTCCACTTCTGAATAGCTTCACGTTGTAGTTCTAGTCCAATCTGAGTAAATCTTTATAACTAAAGTTGATTATGGAGTAGAACAGCATGTGGCGCAGGTACATGGAGCATTGTGCTCACCAATTTGAGGTTGGATTCACACACGGCTTCACTTTTCACCCAGGAGAAATCTTTCCCAATCACCACCGAGTAAGAATAACATCTTTGGAGTCCATCACCCTTCAAACTCGGAAGAATGTGATCGCAATTCCAACACCACCAAACCTTCAAACCATCAAGACTTTCATCCGAGACCGCATCCGGACACTCGTCAACAATCAAGGCAATGCAAGTATTGTACATTTAATTAAATGAAACAGAGGTTTAGCATAAGCTGTGAACCCCGTTGTAAAACAGCGCTGATAGTTTCACTCAGGTGGTTAACTGATTCCTTTTCATAGCTTCATTCATCTCTGTTTCTCTAACAGTTTTGTCCATCCACTTCAACTCCCCTTTGTATGTATGCACCTGTCACTGGTTGTAAATTGAAGTCCCTTTTACGATCTGATCTTGTTATGCTATAAAGCATTAAAACTGTAAGAAAGTTATTTTCTGTGGGCATATCATTTCTTGGAGTTGATATGAAGTTAAACTGAATGTTCGCTGGATAAACATATTTGTTTATTTTAATATTAATTATTAATTCTCACTGAGAGAGAAGCTTTGCAGCATATGTGGGCTTGCTTACACTTCATTTGTCCAGAATCAACAACACAGCATTAGTGTTCATAGAAGCTCTAAACTGACAAGGCTATGCATTGAAGCTCTAACATAACTTTCTGTGCATAGATCTTCTAACATATTAAAAACTGTCTTTCTGTATTGCAAATAACATTTCATTTCATAAGTCAGAAAGATCATTCATGTTGGCAAGCTTTGCTCTTAACATTGAATAAAGCAACTTTCTCTCACTGATAGAGAAGCTTTGCAGCATATGTGGGCTTGCTTTCTCTTCATTTGCCCATGTAGTGTTTGTTCCTCTGCGTTGTGTTATTTTGATGTTAATAATAAAAGACTTTCCACACAAATCTGGTAGTGCCAAAGGTGATTTAATTGCAGCGCCTTCTCTCTCTCGCTGCTCTCTGTGCAGTAAAACACACAAACAGACAAGCGCTGTTATCTGCAAAACTTTCTCTTTTGCTTATCCTCTCTAGTGACATTGCAGAAAAGAGGACGAACTCCGATTGCTCTGCGATTTGAACCTCTCACATATATAGGACGTCAGCCAACTTGCATACTGTGACTATTACCTTTGATAAGAGCGCACAACCGTCTTTCAAAATAAAATACCCCCTAACAAATAATTAGTAAAAATAAAATAAAGTAAATGACTAAAATGTATAATCTGGTGTAACAACATGCCCCTGCTACACCCAGAAGCAAATACTAATAAGTCACAAACATCTTTCATGTTGGCAAACTTTACTCTTAACATTGAATGAAACAAATTTCTCTCATTGAGAGAGAAGGGTTTGCAGCATATGTGGAAAATGATTTCTCTTAATTTGCCCAGAAGCACTAACTCAGCATTAGTGTTCACAGAAGCTGTAAACTGAAAGGGCTGTCTATTGAAGCTCTAACATAACTTCCTGTGCATAGAACTTCTAAAACATTAAAAAACTTATTTCTGCATTGGAAATAACATTTCATTACATAAGTAAGAATCAATATATGTGGGCTTGATTTCTCTTCATTTGCCCAGAAGCACTTACTCAGCTTAGTGTTCAACAGAAGCTTTAAACTGAAAGGACTGTCCATTGAAGCTCTAACATAACTTTCTGTGCACAGAACTTCTAACACATTATAAACTGTCTTTCTGCATTGTAAATACTATTTCATTTCATAAGTCAGAAATATGTCTTGTTGGAAAGCTTTGCTCTTAACTTTGAATAAAGCAACTTTCTCTCACTGAGAGAGAAGCTGTGCAGCATATGTGGGCTTAAGATATTTTAATTTGCCCAGAAGCACTAACTCAACATTAGTGTTCAACAGAAGCTCTAAACTGACAAGGCTGTCCATTGAAGCTGTAACATAAGTTTCTGTGCATAGAACTTCTAACACATTAGAAACTGTCTTTCTGCATGGGAAATAACATTTCTTATCATAAGTAATAAACATGTTTTTTGTTGGCAAGCTTTGCTCTTAACATTGCATAAAGCAACTTTCACTCACTGAGTGAGAAGCTTTGCAGCATATGTGGGCTTAAGTTATTTTCATTTGCCCAGAAGCACTAACTCAGCATTAGTGCTTAACAGAAGCTGTAAACTGACAAGGCTGTCCATTGAAGCTCTTATCATAAGTTTCTGTACATAAAACTTCTAACACATAAAATTAACTGGTATTTGCAATACAGAAAGACAGTTTTGCCCAGAAGCACTAACTCTGCATTAGTGTTCACAGAAACTGTAAACTGAAAGGGCTGTCCATTGAAGCTCTAACACAACTTTCTGTGCATAGAACTTCTAACACATTAGAAACTGTCTTTCTGCATTGGAAATAACATTTCACATCATAAGTAATAAACATGTTTTTTGTTGGCAAGCTTTGCTCTTAACATTGCATAAAGCAACTTTCTCTCACTGAGAGTGAAGCTTTGCGGAATATGTGGGCTTGATTTCTCTTAATTTGCCAAGAATCACTAATTCAGCATTAGTGTTCAACAGAAGCTCTAAACTGACAAGGCTGTCCATTGAAGCTGCAACATAAGTTTCTGTGCATAGAACTTCTAACACATTAAAAACTGTCTTTCTGCATTGCAAATAACATTTAAGTTCATAAGTCCAAAATATCTTTCTTGTTGGCAAGCTTTGCTCTTAACATTGCATAAAGCAAGTTTCTCTCATGGAGAGAGAAGCTTTGCAGCATATGTGGGCTTGATTTCTGTTCATTTGCCCAGGAGCACTAACTCAGCATTAGTGTTCACAGAAGCTGTAAACTGAAAGGGCTGTCCTGTGAAGCTCTAACATAACTTTCTGTGCATAGAAATTCTAACACATTAGAAACTGTCTTTCTGCATGGGAAATAACATTTCTTATCATAAGTAATAAACATGTTTTTTGTTGGCAAGCTTTACTCTTAACATTGCATAAAGCAACTTTCACTCACTGAGCGAGAAGCTTTGCAGCATATGTGGCCTTGCTTTCTCTTCATTTGCCCAGAAGCACTAACTCAGCATTAGTGTTCACAGAAGCTGTTAACTGACAAGGCTGTGCATTGAAGCTCTAACATTACTTTCTGTGCAAAGAACTCCTAACACATTAAAAAATGTCTTTCTGCATTGGAAATAACGTTTCATATCATTAGTAATAAACATGTTTTTTGTTGGCAAGCTTTGCTCTTAACATTGCATAAAGCAACTTTCTCTAACTGAGAAAGAAGCTTTGCAGCATATGTGTACTTGATTTCTCTTCATTTGCCCAGAAACAATAACTCAGCATTAGTGTTCACAGAAGCTGTAAACTGAAAGGACTGTCCATTGAAGCTCTAACATAAGTTGATGTGCATAGAACTTTTAAAACATTAAAAAATGTCTTTCTCCATTGCAAATAACATTTCATTTCAAAAGTCATAAACTTCTGTCATGTTGGCAAAATTTGCTCTTAACTTT
>NW_015505753.1:45398-45866 GCF_001515645.1 Sinocyclocheilus grahami
ACACATTAAAAACTGTCTTTCTGCATTGCAAATTACATTTCATTTTTACAAGTCAGAACCCTTTCTCATGTTGCCAAGCTTTGCTCTTAATACAACAAAAAACAAAAAAACTGTATTTTTTTTGCTGGCAAGCTTTGCACTTAACAGTGCATAAAGCAACTTTCTCTCAATGAGAGAAAAGCTTTTCAGCATATGTGGGCTTGATTTCTCTTCATTCGCCTAGAAGCACTAACTCAGCATTAGTGTGCAGAGACGCTGTAAACTGAAAGGGCTGTACATTGAAGCTCTAACATAATTTTATGTGCATAGAACTTCTAAAAAATTTAAAACTGTCTTTCTGCATTGCAAATAACATTTCATTTCATAAGTCCAACATTTTTTTCTTGTTGGCCAGTTTTGCTCTTAACATTCCATAAAGCCACATTCTCTCACTGAGAGAGAAGCTTTGCAGCATATGTGGGCTTGATT
>NW_015505753.1:47391-47942 GCF_001515645.1 Sinocyclocheilus grahami
GTCATAAGTCCAAAATATCTTTCTTGTTGGCCAGCTTTGCTCTTACCATGGCATAAAGCCACTTTCTCTCACTGAGAGAGAAGCTTTGCAGCATATGTGGGCTTGATTTCTCTTCATTCGCCTAGAAGCCCTAACTCAGCATTAGTGTGCAGAGAAGCTGTAAACTGAAAGGGCTGTCCATTGAAGCTGGAACATAATTTTATGTGCATAGAACTTCTAAAACATTAAAAACTGTCTTTCTGCATTGCAAATAACATTTCATTTCATAAGTCATAAACATCTGTCATGTTGGCAAAATTTGCTCTTAACTTTGAATTAAGCAACTTTCTCTCACTGAGAGAGAAGCTTTGCGGAATATGTGGGCTTGATTTCTCTTAATTTTTTTTGAAGCATTAATTCAGCATTCGTGTTCAACAGAAGGTGTAATTTGACAAGGATGTCCACTGAAGCTCTAAATTAAGGTTTATGTGCGTAGAACGTCTAACACATTAAAAACTGTCTTTCTCCATTGCAAATTACATTTTTGCAATGTTGCCAAGCTTTGCTCTTAA
>NW_015505753.1:49250-50090 GCF_001515645.1 Sinocyclocheilus grahami
CATTTTTGCAATGTTGCCAAGCTTTGCTCTTAATACAACAAAAAAACAGTATTTTTTTTGCTGGCAAGCTATGCACTTAGTGCATAAAGCAACTTTCTCTCAATGAGAGAAAAGCTTTTCAGCATATGAGGGCTTGATTTCTCTTCATTCGCCAAGAAGCACTAATTCAGCATTAGTGTCCACAGAAGCTGTACACTGAAAGGGCTGTGCATTGAAGCTCTAACATAAATTTCTGAACATAGAACTTCTAAAACAATAAAAACTGTCTTTCTGCATTGCAAATAACATTTCATTTTATAAGTCCAAAATATCTTTCTTGTTGGCCAGCTTTGCTCTTAACATTGCATAAAGTAACTTTCTCTCACTGAGAGAGAAGCTTTTCAGCATATGAGGGCTTGCTTTCTCTTCATTTGCCCAGAAGCACTAACTCAGCATTAGTGTGCAGAGACGCTGTAAACTGAAAGGGCTGTCCATTGAAGCTCGAACATAATTTTATGTGCATAGAACTTCTAAAACATTAAAAACTGTCTTTCTGCATTGCAAATAACATTTCATTTCATAGGTCATAAACATCTGTCATGTTGGCAAAATTTGCTCTTAACTTTTAATTAAGCAACTTTCTCTAACTGAGAGAGAAGCTTTGCAGCTTATGTGGGCTTGATTTCTCTTCATTTGCCCAGAAGCATTAGTCTTCACAGAAGCTGTAAACTGACAAGGCTGTCAGTTGAAGCGCTAACAAAATTTTATATGTGCATAGAACTTCTAAAAAATTAAAAACTGTCTTTCTGCATTGACAATAACATTTCATTTCATAAGTCATAAACTTCTATCATGTTGGCA
>NW_015505753.1:50929-83958 GCF_001515645.1 Sinocyclocheilus grahami
ATAAATTTCTTAACGTAGAACTTCTAAAACATTAAAAACTGTCTTAGAAGACAGCAAGCTTTGCGCTTAACATTGCAGAAAGTAACTTTCTCTCACTGAGAGAAAAGCTTTGCAGCATATGTGGGCTTGATTTCTATTCATTTGCCCAGAAGCACGAACAGTATTATCGTTCACAGAAGCTGTAAACTGAAAGGGCTGTACATTGAAGCTCTAACATAATTTTATGTGCATAGAACTTCTAAAACATTAAAAACGGTCTTTCTGCATTGCAAATAACATTTCATTTCATAAGTCATAAACTTCTGTCATGTTGGCAAAATTTGCTCTTAACTTTGAATTAAGCAACTTTCTCTCACTGAGAGAGAAGCTTTGCGGAATATGTGGGCTTGATTCCTCTTAATCTTTATAGAAGCACTAATTCAGCATTCGTGTTCACAGAAGCTGTAAACTGAAAGTGGCTGTGCATTGAAGCTCTAACATAAGTTTATGTGCACAGAACATCTAACACATTAAAAACTGTCTTTCAGCATTGCAAATAACATTTCATGTCATAAGTCCAAAATATCTTTCTTGTTGGCCAGCTTTGCTCTTAACATTCCATGAAGCCACTTTCTCTCACTGAGAGAGAAGCTTTGCAGCATATGTGGGCTTGATTTCTCTTCATTCGCCTAGAAGCCCTAACTCAGCATTAGTGTGCAGAGAAGCTGTAAACTGAAAGGGCCGTCCATTGAAGCTCTAACATAATTGTATGTGCATAGAACTTCTAAAACATTAAAAACTGTCTTTCTGAATTGCAAATAACATTTCATTTCATATGTCATAAAATTCTGTCATGTTGGGTGTTGGCCAGCTTTGCTCTTAACACTGCATAAAGTAACTTTCTCTCACTGAGGGAGAATCTTTTCAGCATATGAGGGCTTGCTTTCTCTTCATTTGCCAGGAAGCACTAACTCAGCATTAGTGTTCACAGGTGCTGTAAACTGACAAGGCTGTGCATTGAAGCTCTAACTTTACCTTCTGTGCATATAACTTCTAACACATGAGAAACTGTCTTTCTGCATTGGAAACAACATTTCACATCTTAAGTAATAAACATGTTTTTTGTTGGCAAGCTTTGCGCTTAACATTGCATGAAGTAACTTTCTCTCACTGAGAGAAAAGCTTTGCAGCATATGTGGGCTTGATTTCTCTTCATTTGCCCAAAAGCACTAACTCAGTATTATTGTTTACAGAAGCTGTAAACTGAAAGGTCTTGTACATTGAAGCTCTAACATAATTTTATGTGCATAGAAATTCTTAAACATTAAAAACTGTCTTTCTGCATTGCAAATAACATTTCATTTCATAAGTCCAAAATATCTTTCATGTTGGCCAGCTTTGCTCTTAACATTGCATAAAGTAACTTTCTCTCACTGAGAGAGAAGCTTTTCAGCATGTGAGGGCTTGCTTTCTCTTAATTTTCCCAGAAGCACTAACTCAGCATTAGTGTGCAGAGACGCTGTCAACTGAAAGCGCTGTCCATTGAAGCTCTAACATAATTTTATGTGCATAAAAATTCTAAAACATTAAAAACTGTCTTTCTGCATTGCAAATAACATTTCATTTCATAAATCAGAATCATCTTACATATTGGTAAGCTTTGCTCTTATTGAATAAAGCCACTTTCTCTCACTGAGAGAGAAGCTTTTCAGCATGTGAGGGCTTGCTTTCTCTTAATTTTCCCAGAAGCACTAACTCAGCATTAGTGTGCAGAGACGCTGTCAACTGAAAGCGCTGTCCATTGAAGCTCTAACATAATTTTATGTGCATAAAAATTCTAAAACATTAAAAACTGTCTTTCTGCATTGCAAATAACATTTCATTTCATAAATCAGAATCATCTTACATATTGGTAAGCTTTGCTCTTATTGAATAAAGCCACTTTCTCTCACTGAGAGAGAAGCTTTGTGGCATATATGAGCTTGCTTTCTCTTCATTTATCCAGAAGTTACTCAGCATTAGTGTTCACAGAAGCTGAAAACTGAAAGGACTGTCCATTGAAGCTCTAACATAAGTTTATGTGCATAGAACTTCTAACACATGAGAAACTGTCTTTCTGCATTGGAAACAACATTTCATATCTTAAGTAATAAACATGTTTTTTTTATTGGCAAGCTTGCGCTTAACATTGCGTAAAGTAACTTTCTCTCACTGAAAGAAAAGCTTTGCAGCATATGTGGGCTTGATTTCTCTTCATTTGCCCAGAAGCACTAACTCAGCATCAGTGTTCTCAGAAGCTGTAAACTGAAAGGGCTTTCCTTTGAAGCTCTAACATAACTTTCTGTGCATAGAACTAAAACATTAAAAACTGTCTTTCTGCATTGCAAATAACATTTCATTTCATAATTCAGAATCATCTTAAATTTTGGTAAGCTTTGCTCTTATTGAATAAAGCCACTTTCTCTCACTGAGAGAGAAGCTTTGCAGCATATGTGGGATTGCTTTCTCTTCATTTGCCAAGAAGCACTAACTCAGCATTAGTGTTCAACAGAAGCTGTAAACTGACAAGGCTCTCCATTGAAGCTCTAACATATATTTCTGTGCATAGAACTTCTAACACATTATAATCTGTATTTCTGCATTGCAATTAACCGTTAATTTCTTAAGTCAGAAACATCTTTCTTGTTGGCAAGCTTTGCTCTTAACATTGCATTAAGCAACGTTCTCTCACTGGGAGAGAAGCTTTGCGGAGTACGTGTGCTTGATTTCTTTTCATTTGCCCAGAGGCACTAATTCAGCATTAGTGTTCACAGAAGCTGTAAACTGAAAGGGCTGTCCATTGAAGCTCTAACATAATTTTATGTGCATATAACTTCTAAAGCATTAAAAACTGTCTTTCTGCATTGCAAATGTTTCATTTCATAAGTCATAAACTTCTGTCATGTTGGCAAAATTTGCTTTAAACTTTGAATTTAGCAACTTTCTCTTACTGAGAGAGAAGCTTTGCAGCATATGTGGGCTTGATTTCTCTTCATTTGCCCAGAAGCACTAACTCAGCATTAGTTTTCACAGAAGCTGTAAACTGAAAGCGCTTTCCATTGAAGCTCTAACATAATTTTATGTGCATATAACTTCTAAAGCATTAAAAACTGTCTTTCTGCATTGCAAATGTTTCATTTCATAAGTCATAAACTTCTGTCATGTTGGCAAAATTTGCTTTAAACTTTGAATTTAGCAACTTTCTCTTACTGAGAGAGAAGCTTTGCAGCATATGTGGGCTTGATTTCTCTTCATTTGCCCAGAAGCACTAACTCAGCATTAGTTTTCACAGAAGCTGTAAACTGAAAGCGCTTTCCATTGAAGCTCTAACATAATTTTATGTGCATAGAACTTCTAATACAATACAAACTGTCTTTCAGTATTGCAAATAACATTTCATTTCATAAGTCAGAATTATCTTACATATTGGTAAGCTTTGCTCTTATTGAATAAAGCCACTTTCTCTTACTGAGAGAGAACATTTGTGGCATATATGAGCTTGCTTTCTCTTCATTTGCCCAGAAGCTACTCAGCATTAGTGTTCACAGAAGCTGAAAACTGAAACGACTGTCCATTGAAGCTTTAACATAATTTTATGTGCTAGAACTTCTAAAACATTAAAAACTGTCTTTCTGCATTGCAAATAACATTTCATTTCATAAGTCATAAACTTCTGTCATGTTGGCAAAATTTGCTTTTAACTTTGAATTGAGCAACTTTCTCTTACTGAGAGAGAAGCTGTGCAGCATATGTGGGCTTGATTTCTCTTCATTTGCCCAGAATCACTAACTCAGCATTAGTTTTCACAGAAGCTGTAAACTGGAAGGGATTTCCATTGAAGCTCTAACATAATTTTATGTGCATAGAACTTCTAATACATTACAAACTGTCTTTCAGTATTACAAATAACTTCATTTCATAAGTCATAAACTTCTGTCATGTTGGCAAAATTTGCTTTTAACTTTGAATTTAGCAACTTTCTCTTACTGAGAGAGAAGCTGTGCAGCATATGTGGGCTTGATTTCTCTTCATTTGCCCAGAATCACTAACTCAGCATTAGTTTTCACAGAAGCTGTAAACTGGAAGGGATTTCCATTGAAGCTCTAACATAATTTTATGTGCATAGAACTTCTAATACATTACAAACTGTCTTTCAGTATTACAAATAACTTCATTTCATAAGTCAGAATCATCTTACATATTGGTAAGATTTGCTCTTATTGAATAAAGCCACTTTCTCTCACTGAGAGAGAAGCTTTGTGGCATATATGAGCTTGCTTTCTCTTCATTTGCCCAGAAGCTACTTTGCATTAGTGTTCACAGAAGCTGTAAACTGAAAGGGCTGTCCACTGAAGCTCTAACATAATTTTATGTGCATAGAAATTCTAAGATAAATTAAAAACTGTCTTTCTGCATTGCAAATAACATTTCATTTCATAAGTCATAAACTTCTGTCATGTTGGCAAAATTGGCTCTTATCTTTGAATTAAGCAACTTTCTCTTACTGAGAGAGAAGCTTTGCGGAATATGTGGGCTTGATTTGTCTTAATTTGCCCAGAAGCACTAATTCAGAATTAGTGTTCAACAGAAGCTGTAAACTGACAAGGCTGTGCATTGAAGCTCTAACATAAGTTTATGTGCATAGAACTTCTAATACATTACAAACTGTCTTTCAGTATTGCAAATAACATTTAATTTCATAAGTCAGAATCATCTTACATATTGGTAAGCTTTGCTCTTATTGAATAAAGCCACTCTCTCTCATCTGGTGCGCATTTGGGAGGGGGATGAGTGGAAGACGGCATTCAACACCACCTCGGGACACTACGAGTATTTAGTTCTTCCATTTGGTCTGACCAATGCTCCGGCCATTTTCTAGGGTCTCGTCAATAGCGTTCTAGGTGACATGATTAATCAGTTCGTCTTTGTGTATTTGGATGATATTCTGATTTTCTCCCCTTCTCTCCACTTACACACCCAGCACATTAGACGGGTCCTCCAGCGCCTATTAGAGAACCAGTTGTTCGTCAAGGTGGAGAAGTGCGAATTCCATGCCGAGTCTGTTACGTTCCTTGGCCATATCATCTCTACCAGGGGGATTAAACCAGACCCTGCTAAGATAGAGGCTGTCGCCAAGTGGCCAGTCCCTGACTCCCATAAGGCCCTGCAGCGTTTCCTGGGTTTTGCCAACTTCTATCGGCGATACATCATGAATTTTGGTCAGATCGCTGCTCCGCTCGCGGCATTAACCGCCACCAACGTGTCCTTCAGGTGGAACCAGGATGCTCAGATAGCCTTTGACAAATTAAAGTCCCGTTTTGTATCTGCACCTGTTCTGTTGGTTCTAGATCCACTCAGTTCATTGTCGAGGTTGACGCATCGGACGTCGGGGTTGGCGCAGTTCTATCTCAGCGATCCCTCCGTGACGGGAAGGTGCACCCGTGTGCGTTCTTCTCTCGCCGTCTCAGCCCTGCAGAATGTAACTATGACATTGGCAATAGAGAACTGTTGGCGGTTAGATTGGCCTTGGGTGAGTGGCGTCACTGGTTGGAGGGGTCGGCACAGCCCTTCTTGGTCTGGACGGATCACAAGAATCTTGAATATATCCATTCGGCCAAGAGGCTGAACTCGCGTCAGGTCCGCTGGGTGCTTTTTTTTGTCCGATTCAACTTCACCCTCTCGTACCGGCCAGGGTCCAAAAACGTCAAGCCCGACGCTCTCGCGCGCCTGTTTCGGGGCTCCAGAGGGGGAGCTTGTGGCTGAAGCCATCCTTCCTGAAGGGGTTGTGGTCGGGGCTCTTTCTTGGGGTATCGAGCGGTGAGTAGAGGAGGTCGGTCGAGGGGTGCAAGTGCCAGGGAGGTGTCCGGCGGGCAGATTGCCGGTGCCGGCTGTGCTGCGTCCCGAAGTGGGGTCACGCATCCAGGCTGGTCTGCCATCCAGGGATTCGGAGAACATTGTTTGCCATCCGTCAACGCTTCTGGTGGCCCACACTGGCCGCAGATGTCAGACAGTTTGTGTTGGCCTGCCCCACATGTACCCAATGTAAGCCAGTGAATCGCCCTCCTGATGGTCTGCTTCATCCTCTTCCTGTCCCTTCCCGTCCATGGTCACATATCGCCCTTGATTTTGTCTCTGGGCTTCCCCCATCAAAGGGTAACTGTGATTCTCACTGTGGTGGTTCACTTTTCTAAGGCGGTTCATTTCATTCTCCTGCCCAAATTGCCCTGGCTTTCGTTCAGCACTGTCGCCGGGAGAAAGTCAGGAGGGTTTTGGTCCGAACCTCAGGACGAACCAAGGCAGCAGCCGATCATCACCGGTCCTCTCCTCCAACCTGTGTGTGGTCAACGGGTATGGCTTTCTACCAGGGATCTGCCTCACCAGCCGTACCGCGTCACCAAGGTGGTTAATCCAGTGGCGATCAGGCTCAAGCTCCCTCCTGCTCTTGGTCGGGTTCACCCTGTGTTTCATGTCTCTAGGGTTAAACCTGTGTTTTCTTCTCCCTTTAACCCTGCCGGCGATCGCACCACCCCCGACCCCCTCGTCTTTTGGATGGCTCCTGTCGGGTCTCGGGTCTGATCACCTGTTCTTTGTGGTCTCTGTCTCTGTGTTTGGGTGTTGTGTTGTGTGTGTGGCTTGTTTTGACAGTTCGCCACGTGCGCATTGTCAGCGTGATTGTTTCCCTGACCTCCTTGTTTCTTTGCTCGCTAGATTCTTGTTTCACACCAGGTTCTTGTTATCTCATTAGCTTCCCCTTATACTTCATTTGCCCAGAAGCACTAACTCAGTATTATTGTTCACAGAAGCTGTAAACTGAAAGGGCTGTACATTGAAGCTCTAACATAATTTTAGAACTTCAGAACTTCTAATACAATACAAACTGTCTTTCAGTATTGCAAATAACATTTCATTTCATAAGTCAGAATTAATTGGTAAGCTGGTAAGCTTTGCTCTTATTGAATAAAGCCACTTTCTCTTACTGAGAGAGAACATTTGTGGCATATATGAGCTTGCTTTCTCTTCATTTGCCCAGAAGCTACTCAGCATTAGTGTTCACAGAAGCTGAAAACTGAAACGACTGTCCATTGAAGCTTTAACATAATTTTATGTGCTAGAACTTCTAAAACATTAAAAACTGTCTTTCTGCATTGCAAATAACATTTCATTTCATAAGTCATAAACTTCTGTCATGTTGGCAAAATTTGCTTTTAACTTTGAATTGAGCAACTTTCTCTTACTGAGAGAGAAGCTGTGCAGCATATGTGGGCTTGATTTCTCTTCATTTGCCCAGAATCACTAACTCAGCATTAGTTTTCACAGAAGCTGTAAACTGGAAGGGATTTCCATTGAAGCTCTAACATAATTTTATGTGCATAGAACTTCTAATACATTACAAACTGTCTTTCAGTATTACAAATAACTTCATTTCATAAGTCAGAATCATCTTACATATTGGTAAGATTTGCTCTTATTGAATAAAGCCACTTTCTCTCACTGAGAGAGAAGCTTTGTGGCATATATGAGCTTGCTTTCTCTTCATTTGCCCAGAAGCTACTTTGCATTAGTGTTCACAGAAGCTGTAAACTGAAAGGGCTGTCCACTGAAGCTCTAACATAATTTTATGTGCATAGAAATTCTAAGATAAATTAAAAACTGTCTTTCTGCATTGCAAATAACATTTCATTTCATAAGTCATAAACTTCTGTCATGTTGGCAAAATTGGCTCTTATCTTTGAATTAAGCAACTTTCTCTTACTGAGAGAGAAGCTTTGCGGAATATGTGGGCTTGATTTGTCTTAATTTGCCCAGAAGCACTAATTCAGAATTAGTGTTCAACAGAAGCTGTAAACTGACAAGGCTGTGCATTGAAGCTCTAACATAAGTTTATGTGCATAGAACTTCTAATACATTACAAACTGTCTTTCAGTATTGCAAATAACATTTAATTTCATAAGTCAGAATCATCTTACATATTGGTAAGCTTTGCTCTTATTGAATAAAGCCACTCTCTCTCATCTGGTGCGCATTTGGGAGGGGGATGAGTGGAAGACGGCATTCAACACCACCTCGGGACACTACGAGTATTTAGTTCTTCCATTTGGTCTGACCAATGCTCCGGCCATTTTCTAGGGTCTCGTCAATAGCGTTCTAGGTGACATGATTAATCAGTTCGTCTTTGTGTATTTGGATGATATTCTGATTTTCTCCCCTTCTCTCCACTTACACACCCAGCACGTTAGATGGGTCCTCCAGCGCCTATTAGAGAACCAGTTGTTCGTCAAGGTGGAGAAGTGCGAATTCCATGCCGAGTCTGTTACGTTCCTTGGCCATATCATCTCTACCAGGGGGATTAAACCAGACCCTGCTAAGATAGAGGCTGTCGCCAAGTGGCCAGTCCCTGACTCCCATAAGGCCCTGCAGCGTTTCCTGGGTTTTGCCAACTTCTATCGGCGATACATCATGAATTTTGGTCAGATCGCTGCTCCGCTCGCGGCATTAACCGCCACCAACGTGTCCTTCAGGTGGAACCAGGATGCTCAGATAGCCTTTGACAAATTAAAGTCCCGTTTTGTATCTGCACCTGTTCTGTTGGTTCTAGATCCACTGTAAGCTTTGCTCTTATTGAATAAAGCCACTCTCTCTCATCTGGTGCGCATTTGGGAGGGGGATGAGTGGAAGACGGCATTCAACACCACCTCGGGACACTACGAGTATTTAGTTCTTCCATTTGGTCTGACCAATGCTCCGGCCATTTTCTAGGGTCTCGTCAATAGCGTTCTAGGTGACATGATTAATCAGTTCGTCTTTGTGTATTTGGATGATATTCTGATTTTCTCCCCTTCTCTCCACTTACACACCCAGCACATTAGACGGGTCCTCCAGCGCCTATTAGAGAACCAGTTGTTCGTCAAGGCGGAGAAGTGCAAATTCCACGTCTGTTACGTTCCTTGGCCATATCATCTCTACCAGGGGGATTAAACCAGACCCTGCTAAGATAGAGGCTGTCGCCAAGTGGCCAGTCCCTGACTCCCATAAGGCCCTGCAGCGTTTCCTGGGTTTTGCCAACTTCTATCGGCGATACATCATGAATTTTGGTCAGATCGCTGCTCCGCTCGCGGCATTAACCGCCACCAACGTGTCCTTCAGGTGGAACCAGGATGCTCAGATAGCCTTTGACAAATTAAAGTCCCGTTTTGTATCTGCACCTGTTCTGTTGGTTCTAGATCCACTCAGTTCATTGTCGAGGTTGACGCATCGGACGTCGGGGTTGGCGCAGTTCTATCTCAGCGATCCCTCCGTGACGGGAAGGTGCACCCGTGTGCGTTCTTCTCTCGCCGTCTCAGCCCTGCATAACGTAACTATGACATTGGCCATTGAGAACTGTTGGCGGTTAGATTGGCCGTGGGTGAGTGGCGTCACTGGTTGGAGGGGTCGGCACAGCCCTTCTTGGTCTGGACGGATCACAAGAATCTTGAATATATCCATTCGGCCAAGAGGCTGAACTCGCGTCAGGTCCGCTGGGTGCTTTTTTTTGTCCGATTCAACTTCACCCTCTCGTACCGGCCAGGGTCCAAAAACGTCAAGCCCGACGCTCTCGCGCGCCTGTTTCGGGGCTCCAGAGGGGGAGCTTGTGGCTGAAGCCATCCTTCCTGAAGGGGTTGTGGTCGGGGCTCTTTCTTGGGGTATCGAGCGGTGAGTAGAGGAGGTCGGTCGAGGGGTGCAAGTGCCAGGGAGGTGTCCGGCGGGCAGATTGCCGGTGCCGGCTGTGCTGCGTCCCGAAGTGGGGTCACGCATCCAGGCTGGTCTGCCATCCAGGGATTCGGAGAACATTGTTTGCCATCCGTCAACGCTTCTGGTGGCCCACACTGGCCGCAGATGTCAGACAGTTTGTGTTGGCCTGCCCCACATGTTCCCAATGTAAGCCAGTGAATCGCCCTCCTGATGGTCTGCTTCATCCTCTTCCTGTCCCTTCCCGTCCATGGTCACATATCGCCCTTGATTTTGTCTCTGGGCTTCCCCCATCAAAGGGTAACTGTGATTCTCACTGTGGTGGTTCACTTTTCTAAGGCGGTTCATTTCATTCTCCTGCCCAAATTGCCCTGGCTTTCGTTCAGCACTGTCGCCGGGAGAAAGTCAGGAGGGTTTTGGTCCGAACCTCAGGACGAACCAAGGCAGCAGCCGATCATCACCGGTCCTCTCCTCCAACCTGTGTGTGGTCAACGGGTATGGCTTTCTACCAGGGATCTGCCTCACCAGCCGTACCGCGTCACCAAGGTGGTTAATCCAGTGGCGATCAGGCTCAAGCTCCCTCCTGCTCTTGGTCGGGTTCACCCTGTGTTTCATGTCTCTAGGGTTAAACCTGTGTTTTCTTCTCCCTTTAACCCTGCCGGCGATCGCACCACCCCCGACCCCCTCGTCTTTTGGATGGCTCCTGTCGGGTCTCGGGTCTGATCACCTGTTCTTTGTGGTCTCTGTCTCTGTGTTTGGGTGTTGTGTTGTGTGTGTGGCTTGTTTTGACAGTTCGCCACGTGCGCATTGTCAGCGTGATTGTTTCCCTGACCTCCTTGTTTCTTTGCTCGCTAGATTCTTGTTTCACACCAGGTTCTTGTTATCTCATTAGCTTCCCCTTATAGCTCCTCGTGTTTCTCTGTCTTTTGTCAGACTGATTATTCCCTTGCTCTGACTGTCATAGTTTGTATTGCTCACCGGTCCTGTCCTGTCTGTTCAGGCTCCAGTGCTCGTAGCTCGTATCATTTCCTGCAACTCTCTGTGCATTCAGAAACCTGTGGGCCCCCTTCGGCATCCGCATACCCTGGGACTCTACGGCCTCGTTATTGGGTTGCTCAGCCTCTCGCTCGGATTAGCAAGCTGCCCTGCCGGCTTCGTCTCCACTGCCGCAGTTGCGGCTTATTCCAGCTGCTGCTATCCACCCATCTGTGTGTAGGGGATACCACGTCCACACAAACTGTCCGCGGAGGCGCTCATTGCCCGTTGTGAATATTCTCTGTTCAATAAAGCCTCTGTTGTACCCGCATCTGAATACAGCCTATTCCCTGACAGGATTAGTGTTCATAGAAGGTAAACGTTTACATGAGATATTTATTCCGTAAAGTGTTAACAGATTATAGTGTTACAATAATTCATGTATAGTTGTATAGAAAAGTTCTTTGGCGTAGGCCCCATCCTTTGTCCAGATCCTGGGGAGGGAGATTTGCCTGATCCTACCTAAAGATGAAGGCATGGACGGAGCCTACCCCCCATCAGGGATGGACAGGGCCAACCGGTGGTGGTGGGGAGGATGGAGGGGAATGTCAACTGCGAAAAATGAAACAGAGCGTTCAGTGCTTTTTCATGCAGATGCTTATTCAGGTGTCTGTTCATGCATTATGCAGTCCAGTTGTCAAGAGGGGATTGGCTAGCACTGTTAGTATGAATGAATGAATGAATGATATGGCATGGCATTGGAGTCTTCCTGACAGAACTTGTATTGCAAAACACAAGTTTTCATCTCTAAACTAATCATGCTGTGCATTGAAGCTCTAACATAACATGCTGTGCATAGAACTTCTAATACATTAAAAACTCTGAAAGATGATTCTTACTTATTAAATGAAAATGCAGTTTCTGCATTGAAACATTATTTGCAATGCAGAAACTGCATGGTTTCATTTCATAAGTAAGAATCATCTTTCATGTGGGCAAGCTCTCAACGTTGCATAAACCAACTATCTCTCACTGAGGAAGAAGCTTTGCAGCATAGGTATGCTTGCTTTCTCTTCATTTGCTTAGAAGCATGCAAAGCATTAGTGTTCATACAAGTTCTAAACTAATAATGCTGTGCATTGAAGCTCTAACACAACGTGCTATGCATTGACCTTCTAACACTAAAACAGTCTTTCTGCGTTGTAAATGTGATTTCATTTCATAAGCAAGAAACAGCTTTAATGCGAGCAAGTTTTACTCTTAACTTTGCATAAACCACCTATCTTTCACCGAGAACGAAGCTTTGCATGCAATATGCATGCTTGCTAGTAGTAATAACATACACTTTGTGTCAGATTGATGATTTATGACCTGATTTATGACCCCTGTCAGCATTGATTGACAGGTTGTCATATGTCAAATGTGCACATGGTCAGATTTATGACCTGATTTATGGCTATATGACCCCTCTGTCACCCTGACTGCCATGTCACCGGGGTCCTGTCAAAATGAATGTTAGATCTGACTTTTGATGGATTTATGATGTTTTTATCTCTCACCTGTGCCATGGGGTTTTTATGGAGTTCCCTTCCTGACCTGCAGCTACTTCCAGTCTGGAGGTGTTAGGGTCTTCCTGATTGTGGAAAAATGGCTGAGCAAAGTGTTTCTATTGTCAGCTCAACATTGTCAGTGAGTTGTTTGATCAATACGGTATATGTTAATGCCTAGTCACCAATTTGTCCCTATCGGCCCATCTTCAGCCACCCCTAAATAAGGAGGTTGTCTGGGCGTCTGGCTTCCATGTTTGTGTTTTAGGTCATCACCTTTGGTGGATTGGTGTCTAGACACCAGATCCCAAAGCTTCTCCCCTATCTGTTTCCTACAGTGATGTAGTTCCATATAATGTTTTAATATGTTTGTTAATGGGAATGTGCTTTGTTTGGGGGCTGGAAGACATCCAAACACGTGTCCTTGGCAAACCCCTAAACGGTTTAGTTTTGCTTGATCTATAGGCTAAATGTTGATAGCTCAGACATGACTGTTTTGATTGTTTGCAACAATACAGGAATGCTTTGGCAATACAAATGTACAAAATATTTCTCATGCCTATAAAGCATCTCATGCAAAAAAAAAAAAAAGAAACCTGAAACAGAATTAAAGAATTCACCAAGACCATTTTTCTATATGCGTCTGAAAAATATGTCTGGGCATGTTCTTTCTACGTCACCTGTATGTGTGTATGCTAACACCTCTGTATGTGCTTGTGTTAATGTCTTTACAAAATTCACCTCATATAGATGTGCTCAGAATCATGCTTTAGACAATGAATCAACACAACACACTGATTCTTTGGGCTCTCTCACACACACACACACACACAAACTTTGTGTATTTTTAGATAAAAAAAAAAACTTCTGTATGATTTATAAGCTTGTTTCCTCATGGGGACCAAAATACCCCCACAAGGACAAGGATTTTGGATATTGCCATCTTTGTGGGGACATAACAGGGTGAACCACACGCACGCACACACAAATCGGAGTATACAAAATTTTAAGAATCGGCAAAATCGTATGTAATGTTTACTTTTTTGTTTTCATTTGAATCCAGCCCATAGACAGTGTAGCATCTGCGTAGGATCATTGATAATCATTTACGTTTTATGTCTTAGAGACCCCCTTTAGCCTTTTGACATTTGCATATAAATTACAGGCATGGCCCCACATTCTACATTTATATGGGTGCTAAATTGCCAATGGTTCCTCCTCACTATCAAGGAGATGCTAAACAGTTCACCGCTCTCGTCTCCCCCTCGTGACTTCAAACACATTCCAATGTCCTGGTCATCCTCAGTACCTGGCATCAAATGTTTGATGGCCAGCGAATTACCCCCATGCTCACAATACACATAAGACACACACATAGTCTTTATTTAGACTACAAATAATCAGTTACAAAAGTATCTGGTATATGCATGTGCTATTTGAATGTTTTTAACCACTCGTTATTTGTATTAGTTAAGCTCTAAATGCTTATATTCAGGTGTATGAATGTATCTCTGGTTTAATATCTTCTAGATGTTTCTTTCTTGGTATCAAAATGATCTGCTCTTTATTCCTCAAACAATGATGTACACTATGTGATCATGAAATGCATCATACTATTTGTACTATATTTTGGGTAAAACTGCACCAGTCCTCCAGACCAGCCATAAACATGCAAATGGAGACAAAGAAAACGTCTCCCGCTCAGAAATTCTCGCCTGGTATTGGCCATTTAATTGGGTATTTGGCCTGGTATAGGATAGGTGGGTGTGACCAGGAACGATTAAAAGTCATTAACTCCTCAAAAATCTCCTCTTAAGTTTGATTTTCTTGAGTTTTTTTTTTATCTTCAAGTAACTTTGTTGATTCGCTGTGGACTTTCCAATCTTCAGAAGAACCAGAGGAAAACTTCCAGCTCACTCCTAAAGAACTCATCAAGAACCTCCGTGCCTATACCGCATCAGGACTCTCAACAAAGCCATTGCAAGTAACCGTTTACAACTATTTAGATGTGTGTTTAAGTTTGAGCCCCTTTTTAAGGTGATTTTTGATTCTCTGATGATTCTCATTAGTTGTGGTTAATTGATGTGAAATACTGCTATTCTTTTGCTCTTATCTCTCTCTTCCTTACTTTCCTTCATTCTGTATATGTGTTTTGCTTAATTTAGTTAGCTAAGTAAGTTAGCTATAGAGTTAACATTATTAACACTATTAACCAGTTATAATTAATTATAAATATTTCCCTTTTGAGCTAATTTGCTACAACAGTATGTGTACTGTAAAATAACAAATATACATTTAATTTTAACCTTCTCAGTGACCCACAATTTTAAACGTTTAAAAGTTTAAACACATTGTGTGTCACTAAAGCAAGGCACACTGTATTTTCTTTAATTTCTTTAAAATAGCTTGATGACCAGCATTGTTTCTTTAGATCATTAATGCACCCATGCTTTTCCCACATGAGTTTGGATGTGTTTGACACAAACACATAATTTTTACTTCAGAAAACTTTTTTAAATGTATGACTGAACTTGTCTCATTTGACAGACCTATGTTTCAAATTATTTACCTGGCCTTTAACACTTGGTGTAAATTTTCTTAAACATGCACTTTGACTATTTTGTAAGTATTATGTCATTTTTAAATGATTTACTAAAAGATTAAACGCTCCAGAATCTGATTTTCAACATGAAAGAGATGTACAAGCAAAGGATATTTCAACTATTATCATCATTTCCTTTTGACCTTGATAAACTGGTAATGAATTTTCTATGCAAGTAGCACAATATACAGTTCTCATACTATGTGTATAAATAGCTGTTCTACAACATTTGTGATTATTTTTTGCATGCCAACAGATTTTCGCCAAGGGATATGCCACATCTAAGAATCACAATGTTTTGTACAAGATATTTTTTTCTCTTACACCACTAGATTTAGTCATATTATCAAGATTTTGGATGGTCGTTCACAATTTGTTTGTTGGACTGTGTATGATTTTATGTGAAGACATCTGGTGGACATGTTTTCGACCATTTTAGACACTCTGCACCAACACACAGACATGTACATTCATGCTGCTCACATATTATTGTAGCCTAGTTTGTGCTGATTACAGTGTTATCAGACGTTAGCCATTAATGTTTTAAGATACTGAAAAACATAAGGCACACACATAGTCAGGGCGTCAAAACTTCTCCAGGGCCCCAAAATACCCTCAGACCCCAGAGGGTTAATACAAAATATTCACCATACTTTATTATCCAACACCATGTACAATACTTTACTGGAGTAATAAAGTAATATGCTAAAGAGGCATATTAAGAATAAGGAAGAAAAAAACTACAGTATGGTAAACTGTCAACTGGAGTATTCCTTACTGTTTTCATTCCACTGTCTTGTGGATTTAGCCACAGATTCTCATCCACATCACAATGGATGTTTTCATTATCAGAACATCTTGGAAAGAATCTTCTGGCATGGCAAATCCAAGCCTTACATCTGTGATGTCAATGCACGCATCATCCATGGCCTGGAGAAGAGTGACTTGCCCATCATCTTTATTCAACCTGTGGAGAAAAATTCCTTAATTGGGTTAAAGAAAGGGGAGTATGAGGGTAAATACAGTGCTGTGGATGGGCTTGCTTACATTATCTGAGCATGGTGAAACTGCATTATCCCAAACATACATAGGTCACACCATCAGCTCTACAGACCTAATTTAGGAAGGAAAGCTAGGTCCGTGACCTACCACACTATCTTCCGAAATAGCTGCACACATATTGGCCAGGTACTTTGACAGTTGCTGTCAGTCCTGTGTTCTGTGTCTTGTGTTTTCCACGTGACCCAGTTTTCCCTCATGTGCAATTATGTTATTGCTCCCAGGTGTTTCTCGTCATCCCCTCGTCATGTCGTGTATTTAAAGTGTTTCCTGTTCTGAGTCTAGTGTGTATTGAATGTTCATCTTTCACCGCTACGTGTGTGTTCCTAGTTCCGTTGGATTTTTATTAAAGTCTCTTTGTCTGTCTACTCCACGTCTCCTGTGCCTCGCTCCATGCTCCTCACACTAGCGGTACGTGACAGAATACCGGATACCAAAACAAAAAAGTAAGCGGCGCCCCTTCTCCCCATTTTGTTTTCGTTTTTTTGAATTGTCTTTTGTTTTCCTGTTTGTTTCTCCCCGTGGCATGGAAACCTCCACATGCTTCATTGCCCTAGCCCGTAGGGATCTCCCCTTCTTCGAGTATGCCTGGGAGTTCTGCGGGCTCGCCGCAGCGACAGCATTAGATCAACCACCATCAACTTTCTGTTCTGGCATGGGGACAACTACCATCACCCCGTGGATCTCCCAGACACCAAGGGACTAAGCTGGAGGGAAGGGATCCTCTGGTGTCTGGAGAGTGTCCGGCCCCGAGCCAGAACCAGCCCGTTGTCGAGCCCACCGGCCGTTACTGCATCAAGAGTAATGTAACAGTTTTATCAACTGATAGTTAGATAATTGGGTAACACTTTATGCTCTAACTTGTTACTTCAAAACCTTAAGCCAAACCCTAATCCTAACCCTAAGCACATATAAGTAATATTACTGTCTAATGTCTTATTACACGGTAACAAGGACACCTTAAAATAAAGTGTAACTGATAATAATAGCATTTATAGCATTGGGAGAATGTATGAAAGGGAACATACATGGATTTTTTTTTTTTGCCCACAAGAACGTGTTTTTGACAAAAATATAAGCTTCACATCACTTCTGTTTTTAACTCTCCAGAATTTCTGTGGTCTTAGACTTAGCTCCTAGGCCATTGTAGCGTTTGGACCAATTAGACACCCAATTATTTGTTATATTTAACAAATAATCTCTAACACCCCCTCACCCAACCAAAGGGTCCACTATGAGGATCTATGGACCCTTCCCCCAAAAAGCAGCTAACACCTCAAAAAGGCAGAACAGGCCTCTGGTTCCATGGCAACCAAAGACAAATCATCAGATAACACTAGTTTTATTGCTCAAAGGAATTGCAGGCAGAGCAACACTTACTTCATTTACCCATAGGAAAGACACACAATGCCATAGAAATGGACTCTTCCCTATTCATTCACAGACAAACCTTGACCTTCCTATCACACTTATCCTCAGGTAATTGTGTATATTATTACTGTCCTTGTTTATTGTCTTTTGTATTGTATACTGTTTTATGCATGCTTATGATAGAAACCCTCATTCATGTAATCTTACCTATATACCATGTTTGGTCTCTATGAATTCATCTTTGGATGATCTAATTGAGTTTATATTTATTTGTTGATACTTATGCAACATATTAGTGTTCTAAGAATCTTTAGTAGTTTTGCATCAACACCCAGTCGAATTGCATTTGGAAATTACCATGCTGCGAAGACAAAGAGTCATAAACTTTCCTTCCAAAAGTGCAAGTCACCATTGGCTCTTTGACTCCCGAGAGATGTGACCTCCACAGAACTTAAAAGGCCTCACTTCAGTGACCCGCCTTGCTTTTTAGTCTTTTCACTCATCTCTCATCACCTTCCCGTCTTCTGGTTGCTAAGTCCCAGAGCCTGTTTTCTGACGATTTGTGCTACCCTGTCAGATTTTGCTACCTCCCATTAAAACAGATGGTAGCATGATTCGATAGCGAAAAGTGCTACCTATCAGATTTTGCTTCCAGCATGATATTAATGAGGTGTGAGGCTGTACACCTACCCCAACCCTAAACCTACCCTTACAGTAAGATAAATACAGTGTTGGTAGCATAATATGATAGGTAGCATTATTTGTCAGAACACCGGTGCAGCCGCACATGAAAGACCTTGACACAGACAGTCTGCAGTTGTTAGATTCAGAGAAAATGAGGATGTGAGCTAGAACTCTTCTGGAACCCTTAAGTTTGTGCCAGGCTTTCGGCCTTGTCTTTCCATTCAACCAAAGATCCTTGGATCTCAGCTGTCTCTCTTTAGCTCTTTTTCACTTTCCACCTGGGAAGAACGTAACTGCATTCTCTGGTTCTCTAATGGCTTCATTCATCCACTTTAGCTCCCCTTTGTATGTACGCGTGAGTGTATGTTTATTTAGACTAGTTATGTGTTGGTGTTTAGTTAATAAAACGTATGTGCACGAATTACATGAGTTTCTGATTCTGTCATTGGAATAGTAAAAGGGACATTGAATTTACAAGCGATCAAGCTACATGCTCGAATGCATTAATCATGGATTTTTTTTTTTTGCCCACAAGAACGTGTTTTTGACAAAAATATAAGCTTCACATCACTTCTGTTTTTAACTCTCCAGAATTTCTGTGGTCTTAGACTTAGCTCCTAGGCCATTGTAGCGTTTGGACCAATTAGACACCCAATTATTTGTTATATTTAACAAATAATCTCTAACACCCCCTCACCCAACCAAAGGGTCCACTATGAGGATCTATGGACCCTTCCCCCAAAAAGCAGCTAACACCTCAAAAAGGCAGAACAGGCCTCTGGTTCCATGGCAACCAAAGACAAATCATCAGATAACACTAGTTTTATTGCTCAAAGGAATTGCAGGCAGAGCAACACTTACTTCATTTACCCATAGGAAAGACACACAATGCCATAGAAATGGACTCTTCCCTATTCATTCACAGACAAACCTTGACCTTCCTATCACACTTATCCTCAGGTAATTGTGTATATTATTACTGTCCTTGTTTATTGTCTTTTGTATTGTATACTGTTTTATGCATGCTTATGATAGAAACCCTCATTCATGTAATCTTACCTATATACCATGTTTGGTCTCTATGAATTCATCTTTGGATGATCTAATTGAGTTTATATTTATTTGTTGATACTTATGCAACATATTAGTGTTCTAAGAATCTTTAGTAGTTTTGCATCAACACCCAGTCGAATTGCATTTGGAAATTACCATGCTGCGAAGACAAAGAGTCATAAACTTTCCTTCCAAAAGTGCAAGTCACCATTGGCTCTTTGACTCCCGAGAGATGTGACCTCCACAGAACTTAAAAGGCCTCACTTCAGTGACCCGCCTTGCTTTTTAGTCTTTTCACTCATCTCTCATCACCTTCCCGTCTTCTGGTTGCTAAGTCCCAGAGCCTGTTTTCTGACGATTTGTGCTACCCTGTCAGATTTTGCTACCTCCCATTAAAACAGATGGTAGCATGATTCGATAGCGAAAAGTGCTACCTATCAGATTTTGCTTCCAGCATGATATTAATGAGGTGTGAGGCTGTACACCTACCCCAACCCTAAACCTACCCTTACAGTAAGATAAATACAGTGTTGGTAGCATAATATGATAGGTAGCATTATTTGTCAGAACACCGGTGCAGCCGCACATGAAAGACCTTGACACAGACAGTCTGCAGTTGTTAGATTCAGAGAAAATGAGGATGTGAGCTAGAACTCTTCTGGAACCCTTAAGTTTGTGCCAGGCTTTCGGCCTTGTCTTTCCATTCAACCAAAGATCCTTGGATCTCAGCTGTCTCTCTTTAGCTCTTTTTCACTTTCCACCTGGGAAGAACGTAACTGCATTCTCTGGTTCTCTAATGGCTTCATTCATCCACTTTAGCTCCCCTTTGTATGTACGCGTGAGTGTATGTTTATTTAGACTAGTTATGTGTTGGTGTTTAGTTAATAAAACGTATGTGCACGAATTACATGAGTTTCTGATTCTGTCATTGGAATAGTAAAAGGGACATTGAATTTACAAGCGATCAAGCTACATGCTCGAATGCATTAATACTGTAAGGTTATTTTCTGTGCCCACGAAAGTATCATTTCTTAGAGTTGATATGAAATTATACTGAATGTATGTTCGCGGGACGAACAGACTAGTTGATGACAATATTAATTCTGCTGCAGTTACTACTGGCAGCTGATATAAATATTTGAAATTAATTATAATTAATTGTAATTATTTATATACATTTCCCTTTTGAGCTAATTTGCTACACCACTGTAAGTGAGCATCAGTCGATAGCAACCAGGTAGGTCAATGTTCTACAGCTCCTTAGAGCATATCGGTTAGGGCAATCTGTAGAAATATATTTAAAAACTGTATCTGAATAATATTATTTTTACTGGAGGGGGGTCACCTTCCAAACAAATCAAAAACTTTAAACATGCTTGTTATACAACATGCCAACTTTGAAGTGGAAGCAAACATATTTAATAACTCTTTATTCAAATCCATGTTAGTCACAGAAAAAGCATCACAGCATTTTTCCAGCATACATGTTGATCACAGAAACATTGTTTTTAGGATAGTAAAAGCACAGAAAAAAATGCAATGGAAAATGAGGTTAGAAATCCCTAAAAAGCTGTAAAAGATATTTTAATTTTTTATGGAACACCTATGTAACTACATTAACCAAAAAAACAACATGCTATCAAAAATATGGACAAAAACAAAGACATGGATATAAGTGCATCCAGGTCTGGGCTCATGATGTGGAGTGTATATTTCAACAATCAACAGTTCACATTCTTAAATGAGTGTGTATGTATCTTAAAGTAACAAGTAAACAAATAAAGAAGGGATGGTGAAGCAATTGTTGGCAACTTTCAAACAAAACAGAGAAAAAAAGTTACAGCAAAAAAGTTACACTTATGATTGTTTTGAACTTTCTATACTTTGTAATAAGTTGTATTGTACTTGCTAATTATCTGAGAGATTACTTTGACAGATTGTACCTTAATATTACAGTATAAATTGCTTTATATAAGGGAGCAAATATGCAGGTGCACAAAAGGCACTGTTTTCACAAGTTTGTACTGATGTCATTTGTAAATAATTTCTAAGTTTTCCCTGATATGAGAGTGACTATTAGGGTAAGACAACAGAAGTACTTCATACAGAATCTATATTTGGTTTCTTTCTTGTCTGAGAAGAACAGAGAACTTCCATGTGTCTGTGTACTGTGAGAGCAGGATCTCTTCAGGGAAGAACTCATCCACCTCAGGAGGAATGCCCAGATCTTTACGCTCCATGTAGGACACAACAGTGTCTTTAAGACTGGAAGACAGACAGAATTTAGTGAGTTATGATAGATTTTCATATGTTCAACAGGAGCTTTAGAGTGCACATCACCACAATCTTAACAAGGCACCCACAGATTCTGCTCTGCAGATTGCTGTAGAACACAAAACCCAACTTAATTAACTGATTATCTTGAGATATAGTATTTTCAGTGTAATACTTTTTGCCACCACAATTTTATAGATTTTTTTTTGTAAACGGCATATAATTTTCTTCTTTCATAGTCCACAAATTTGTATTCAGACATTTTTTTGGTCAATAACTACATACATTATATACTGTGTGTATAATATGTATGTATGTATGTATGTACAAAATTCAATAGTTCAATATTTACCCACTGTATATGCATTATGAAATTGAAATATTGAATACTGAATAATAAGTATTGAACACGTCACCATTTTTCTCAATAAATATATTTCTAAAGGTGCTGTTGACAATTTTCAGCAGATGTTGGTAACAACCCAAATAATCCATACATACAAAGAAAACAAAACAAATTAGTTCAGAAATTAAGTTATGTATAATACAATGGAATGATCCAGGGAAAAAAACTTCGTACAAAAGCCTTTGTTGGTAATGACAACTTCAAGACGCCTCCTGTATGGAGAAACTAGTCGCATGCATTGCTCAGGTATGATTCTTTCACACAAACAGCCTTCAAATCTTGAAGGTTCTGTGGGCATCTTCTATGAACTCGGATCTGTAGTTCTTTCCATAGATTTTCTATTGGATTCAAGTCAGGTGATTGGCCGGGTCATTCTTTAACGAGCTTCAACATGCTTTATCTTCAGCAATGGAGTCTTGCATGGTGAGCAAGACCATACAGGCATGGTGAGACTGAATACAGGCACCGGCGATTGAGTGCATTACTTATTGCTTTCTTTGAAACAATTGTACTTGCTAATTCCAGGTCTTTTGTAAGCACTCCACAAGTGGTCCTTGGCTCTTAGACAACTTTTCTGATAATTCTTTTCACTCCTCTGTCAGAAATCTTGTGAGGAGCACCTGGTTGTGGCCGGTTTATGGTGAAATAATGTTCTTTCCACATCCGGATTATGGCCCCAACAGTGCTAACTGGAACATTCAGAAGTATAGAAATGCTTCTGTAACCAATGCCATCAGTATGTTTTGCAACAATAAGTTTGCGAAGGTCTTGAGAGCTCTTTGCTTTTAGCCATCATGAAATGTTTCTTGTGTGACATGTTGGTAATAAGACACCTTTTTATAGGCCATTAATTGAGACTGAACCAGCTAATATTAATTTCCACTAACAAGGGGCAGGATTGCTTTCTAATTACTGATTGATTTCAGGTCTTGGCTTTCCATGCCTTTTTGCACCTCCCTTTCTTCATGTGTTCAATACTTTTTCCCTGTGTCATTCCACTGTATTACACAGAACTTAATTTCTGAACTTATTTAATAGAGAGTGGGGCTTATGTTCCACAAAACCAGTCAGAAATTACTTTTAGTTTTACAAGCCTTCAGTACAAAAAAAAAAAAAAAACCCCAGCTACTGCTATAACTTGCAGTTCAGTAAGTGAGTCAAATGTTTATTCAGTAACCGCTCTGATGAATTCAGTGAGTTTATTAAGTGTTTGCTAGACTGATTCCAAATGTAATGTAAGTGAAAAGAAATCAAGGAAGGAAGGTGTCCTTTCAAGTAATTTGTTTGTGAATCAGACTACACTAGCGTTATTTTTTGTTTTAGTGCAGCTGATGAGGATAGTACAACTAAAGGACATGCAATATTCTTATTACATTAACAAACTGGGTACATTTTATTTATGCTTGTGGCTCAGAAGAATCAGCATTGCACTAAACACTGGTATAATCACTACATAAGCAATTCTCGAAAATGTTTCATTAACTGTTAAACTGCCTAAATAATGAGCTGAAGCAAAAGTGAAACTGGTTGTGCACATTTGAAGAAAGCAAAATTTAGAAGAAAAGTTGCAGCGCTTGTAATATTCCTAACAGGTCTCACCCCCAGTCAGGCCTAAAGGTGTCCGTAGCTTTTGGGTTCTTCAGGACCAAAAGCAGAAACTCATGCATCTCCAACAGGAAGGCATCAGCGCTGGACTTAGTGAAAAAACTAGTGAGCAGCCTCTTGTGTTCCTCCTGCAAAGGACGTCTGTACTCTTTGCTGATGCCCACAAACGGGTCCTGAAGAGCAGATGAACAGAGTCATTACCACATACAAACTCACTAAAAGCACAAAACAGAATACTATATTTACTGTGTTGAGTGTCTCACCCTCTTCAGACGTAGCATTGTCTCAGATTTCAGAGAGCTGAGCAGCTGCCACAGTGCCACACAGTGTTTCAGGCTGCACCTACTTAATGCCTGCACACACAATTATCACATACAGGTATTACACATTGACAGAAAACAGATTAGGGATTGAGACAGAGCGGTCAATTAGTGAGACTGACAAGTCTAGATTTCAATGTGTGCTACTTTTTAATTCTATGATTAATCGTATGCAGGTCTTTTTTAGCATCTTGCGTCACAAACACTGTGTTTTTGAAGTTAACATCAAGGTTAAAGTATTTCAACATTTAAATATCTCAAGGCCTCTTCTGTTCCACCTAACAGTTTTTTAACACAAGAATGTGTGTTAAAGCCCCCTAAGAGAAGCAAGTCTGATCACGACATTAAACCAATCTAACTATACAGGGCTTCCTTAAGACCAGTGAGGATAGTATCCTTGTAACACCACTGCTTAAAAATAATAAATGCAGAAAGTATGTACATGACCAACCTTGAAGACATGTGGGGCCATGTGGTCAGTCATCTGTAGCACCTCCTTCAAATAAGTGCTCAGCTGCATGTGTGGCTCTCCCCCCGTCATGGCGAGGAAACCCAGGGCCAGTTCGACTGTGGACAGGGCCTCACACACGTCACTGTAGGACTGCAGCTCCTTCACGAGGTCGTACTGTGTCAGAGGCTGCAACGACTCCTTTGGATACACAATAATATAACGGCTTGTGACATGGATAAAATGTTTAAATGCATCTTTTAAAATTAAATTACATCCAATGTTAATACTCATTAAGAGCATTTTGAGCATTGGACCTACATCTAACAATAACATAACCAATACAATGTTATGTAAACATCTATAATGTAATAAATAATATAAACTTACTTGTTGAACTTTGCCCTTAACATCTTTAAATATGATCTCATAATTTCTGTCCTGTCTGTTCACCAGTGTCGGAATACCCTGAAACATGAAAAGACAAAAACACATAACAAAAAAATAAATGCAATTTTACTCTTTTATCTACTCTACTGGTTGTCAAGCCTGAAGAACTACTGAAAACACATCTGAACAGGCATTTTTCAACTCTTGTGGTGCTGTGACATACATTAAGGGTGATGTGTGGTTTGCCCTGTAGAAAGCGGGTGAGGATCTGCTGCTGAATCTTGGGCAGGTCGTACTCGGCCAGGGTTTCCTGCCCATGCTCCATCCTATATTGGCAGTTGGACAGCACCAATGGCAGCACATCCCGCTCATACTCATAACGGATCACGTGCATCTCCGTCAGGTCACCTGGGCTTACCGTGTAACTGGAAGGAAACAGGACAGAGAATGACCTGGATGTGTCTACCTGGGAAATTGGGTGTGGTAGGCTTAAAACTGCTAAATTTAACTGCTAACTCACAGTGATTCAGGGTTCTGAGTGTTTTTTCCCCCAGTGTGTTGCTATGTGGTCCCCAGCGTAATATAATATTAAATATTATAATATAATATTACACCACTAAGCAATATTGTTGTCTTTAGTTACGACGCAGAACCCTAGTTCAAAGTAAGCCTGTAGGTGTTTTTTTCACTCATCCAGCATCACAAGCTGTTTTATCATCTGCAAAGTGAAAATTGTAAGTCTGATTTCAAAGTAATGTTGAAATGTTTCAATGAAATATTGGATTTTTTAAAAATTGTTTTTAAGTTGATGGTCTGTTTAGTTTAGCTTATTTATCACAATAAATCAAGAGTCACTGACCATTGTGCTGTACAAAAATAGCAAAACCAATATAAAAAAATAAATCAAAACAATAAAATAGCTTTTTTCTCTGTACGTATTATGTCTTTGTATGCTCAGCATGACACACATATTATAAGCCTTCTCTAAAAGGAAGGTTTTAAGTTTTGCTTTAAACAGAGAATCTGTAGCGATTATCCTAACAGATAAAAGGTAGGCTATTCCACAATTTGGGGCTGACTATGACAAAAGCCCAGTCTCCCTTTCTCTCTGATTTGATGACCTTAAACATCTAGCAGATATGTTAAGTCACAAGTTCAGATAAATAAGAATGTGCTAACCCATTTAAGACCTTATAAACAAAGAGTAAAATCTTAAACTCTATTCTAAAACACACCGGCAACCAATGCAGAGAGAATAAGACAGGGGTAATGTGGTCATTACCACTAAGAAGTCTAGCAGCTGCATTTTGGACCTTGAGTTAAGCTGGCAGAGAACTATTGCTGAACAATCAATAACAGTAAAACGTAAACATCTGAAGACTCATGGTATGAAATATCTCTCATAGCCACAAATGGTACATGATGAGTTATGTCATGATGATTAATACTTATGAGTTATTGACTTCAGCAAACCCATAACCCTAAGCAGTGACTACTATATCAAACACCACAAATGACATGCGACTAAATTTGCTGAATCTCTTACCCAGACTCCTCTCTGGTGTATTTTTCAACAGTGTAGATGAGGTCATTGTGCAGGGTGATGAGGTAGCTGACGAGGGCAGTGGAGCACAGGCCCAGGCCGCTTCTTTGCGGCAGCAGCACCTGCATGTCTGCATCCAAACCCAGATCCTCCCGAGTGTAATCGTCCGGCAGCTTTATCTCTCCTGACACAAACAGAGCATCTCATGCATCACTCATCAATGGAAAAAAATAATAGACATCAGTCGAAGAAATTACTGCACAGTGGTCTAAAGTGGAAAGAAAGTGGTCACGACAGTGGAAAGAATAAGACAGTGCAGAAATCCAAATATTCACAAGCATTCACGGATTACTCATAAAATGAGGTCTGATCGCAATTTAATGAGCAATTATAGACAAACAAATCTGACTAAACTAAGAAATGTATAAAGTTGCACTTTTCACATTTCTATTGAATACATTATTTAATCACTAACAGTGTATGGTGGAGAAAGCAGCAATTGAATTTTCTACATTTGTAGACAGGGCATCATACCTACTTATTTATGAATAACTTAATAGGTCTTTACCAATGCTAAAGCCTTGTCCAGGTTTGTGCATCTCTGTAATGTGTACAATACAAAACATTAAAATAAATGTTTACATATTTTAAGGATTTTTTTATTTTTATTTTTTTTTATTTTATTTTTTTTTAAAGTCAAGTGAAGTCAGCTTTATTTGTTGGTAACCAGGCTTTGTGTGCCTTAAATAAAGGGCAGAGCACCCACACTTCCAATCTTATCTCCTTAACTGACTTCAATTAGCTTTAGGAAAAGTTGTAACAGAGAGCAGGCTGGATAAAGTACTGCAATTGAACCGGTCAATGAACTGTACTTTTCAACATTTTATTGAAGACACTGACTATGTTTTGTGTTATTAGTTAAATCAGACTGTGTTTGTCTAGAATTGTGACTTGAAGATCAGACAACACTTTAATCAATACAGAAATTCAGTTATTTTCACAAACTTATGCTTGCCATTGTAGACAGGAGATGGTTTACCTGTGGTAGCCAGAGATACCCTGATTTGGTTCCAAGTTGATATAAAGATTTTTATGCGCTTTTCATACCAAGCAGTGAGTGAAGCTGTTGAATGAAAACATGGCACAATCACTATGTTTGCAATGAAAGTAAACGTTATTATTAGAGAAATGGCATATACTTGCATATAATGGCTAAAAACATTTGTGCTGAATCAACCATCAACAAGCTTACTGAAATGATTAACAACAATGAAATGATCATAGACCAATCATGAATATCTCCATACTGACTCAACACTTTCCCATGGCAAATCATTACTAATATGGTGGTACCTGCTTTCTGATTTTGCAGGAACTCTCCAATAGTGTTGTAGTTTAGCTCTGTCATGTTCTGGAACTTTTTTACCAAATCCCTCTGGAGAACCAATATGTCTGGAAGGAACCGCACTAACCGTAGCTCTGCTTCCTGAAATATACAGCTTTACAGTTTCTGTTTTCTCTACATTTTTTTGCCATGATTTTAATACAGATTTTTTCCACTCGTTTTATTACTGCAGATAAACCCACCACTAATCAGCATGTTAAAACAAAATAAACTATGGCTGGTCCTTCATATGTCAGTAAGACTAACCTAGAAAGTAATCTAGTAAGTCAAGCATGCTAATAATCAAAGGACTGTCTGCACAACATAAACAATCTGTCTAGAAAGCAGGCATCATGAAATGCATTCTCTGGTTGTTCAACTAATGAGAAACACTCTGGTTGATAAATATCTTACCCTCTGAAGGAACCTCCAGAGCACTGGCAAGGTGTCCCGGCCACTGTTTTGCTCCACAATGTGGGTCAAACTCAACGTTGAGACCTTCCTTCTGCAGCTCCAGATGGATGAATTATGGATGAGGGAGTTCTGGGGCAGAGAGCGAAGGAAAAGCCCTGGCTCCCCAAATGTCAACTTCATCACTGGATTAGAAGACACTCGCTCATCTTTCCTGATGAAGGCATTCACTTCCTTTAGCTGATGCTCCAAAACCTGAGAGAAAGATCAAAGAATGGAAAGTAATAATTCGCAAATGTAAGGGTTATGAGAAATACCCTACTGCTGAGGTCATTAATGCAACAATTAATCAACAGCTCTTAAACATTCAGGTTTTACTTTCTTGTTAGGTCCAGTGTTATAAAACAACTACTCAAGAATGAAAAATGTTTTGGAAAATCAAGCATGATTTACACACTAAAACTAAGTTGCATAATGCATTCTGGGTTCTGTGATGTACTAAAAGATGACATGTTCACCTTCAGCTGATGTGTGATGACATCAGTATTCATGGCATTTTCCCATCCATTTCTTGCATCTTTAGTGGAAAGGTTTGGATCGTAAGTAACAGGCCCTGTTTAGAATATCAAAATGTTATATTTCTTGAATTTCTGAGGTAGGAGATTAATATGGCAAGTGACAAATGTAAGATGAGGTGTGGGACTCTTACACTGGCTGGTCTGATGGGGATCCAGTAGACGGTGGATGGTCAAATGGATTGAACAGACTGTATCATCCAGCCCTTTGCCTAGAGCTCTGCTTAGTTGCTCCATGTCCTTCAAAAGATGGGTCATCAGGAATGGGCCAGGATCCAGCACAGCAGGCTTGATGATCTGCCTGACACTCTTAAGAGAAACACACAAGAATATGGGATGAATTTAGTTAAAGGTGCTCTCAGTAAGTTTTTATGTTTAAGTTTGGCTGGCTTTACACCAGAGCTGGGTTTGGTTCTTAATACATTTCCTCAGTTCTTCAAACAAATGTGTGTATTTGATCTGGATGTATGTAATGTATGCATCACATGTATACTCAAAACCAGAATTGGGATATGACCGTATATATAGAAAAGGAAAACAAAGAATGTAATACCTGTGGGTTGTTCTGAGCTCCCAGCAGCATGGACATGTGTGTGAGCAGTCTGAGAAGAGCGAAGGGGGCAGGTGACATATTCTTAGTGTCCTGCATGTCAGGTTGGTCACGACGCTGCGCATCACCCAGAATGTGTCCCGACTGAGTACGGTCCCCTCTGCAAAGAGGTACAATTGCCTCAAATTGATTAAAACAATTACCTCTAAGAATCACCTCTAAAAAGACACCATCCACATCTCTACAAATCATTATGGCTAATAAATGGCTAAATTTAAAATCAAGAAAAGCCTTAGTCAAAACTGATTTAACAGTCAGTCTTTTATATAAGGAATGACACATAGGAATGTACAGTGTGCAAGTCAATACAGCAAAATAAATCCCAAGATTTTCATTAAAAAGGCTAATTTTGTATTGTTCAATAAATCTTTACCATAAAGGTCTATATATTAACATTAATTACAATATTTTACATGAAATAATACTTCTAAACATTTATTAATTATGTTTAGTTTAATATATGAATGCATTTTGAACTTTTAAGGTAAAAAAAGAGAAAAAACAAGCATTCATTGCAATAGTAACTCACTGTATCTGCATGGTTTGGAAACCTTGAACAGGATTGTGGTTGATGCCACCTATTGGTGCATGACAGTCTGGACAGCGACCAACCTCCATGGGTTGACCACACTGGACAGATAACAGAAAGAAAATCATGTTTTAATTTTAAGAAGAAGAACAACAACAAAATACAAATTTAATTATGTGACAATTAACATCTAGTTAATGCAGTGTTACTGCAAATCATAGGAATTAAGTCACATGACCCTACCTCACCAACAGTGCATGGATGACCATTAGGACAGACTGTCAAACACAAAGGGACACCAGAGATTAGGAAATGACGATATATAATCCTCTCAATGCAGAAAGCCATGTCAATGGCAAGGACCTGTCAAAATTCCAGCCCCCTTGGACCCCATGGTGACTCAAATAGGTTATCCCTTTTACTTTATTAATACATGCATTCTGGACTTGTAAACAATTCTTCAGTTTTTTTTTCTTTTCATAATCTTTTATTAAATTACTTAAAAGTAAACTAAGAAGTTAAATAACTTGCTCCATCTCTGAAATGACTTTTCTTTTTCACTGACAATAACAAGGCCCTCTCATTTTTCTACCTCTCCCTTCTAGCACCTCCATTCAGGTACAGTATGTACTGTAAATCACCAATGGAGAAAATTCTGCCATACATTTTTTTTAAATATCCCATTTCACTTTAAAATGTCATATTAGAACAATAATATGGTTTGCAAAATCAGTTTAATTTTATGTTATCATAGCAAACTTTTGTGGAATTTCATTCTGTAAGATATATTACCATAGGTCAATAGGCATACATTATTGCTGTTGCTGTTATTTTAGGTATTACAACAGAGAGGTACTCAATATAACAGAAAATTACATTTTATGTAAGACCCAGGCAAACAATGTAAAATATATTATCTTAGAACTTCATTATCAGAACTTTGGGAGTTTGTTTAATTATCACTGCATTAACATCAGCTAGAACAGGGTAAGGTAATTTAATATTGCATTTCTGGTTAGATATTAACCACTGGGTTTCCAGGTGCACTGAATTTTTCCAGGTCTTGAATTTTGCATAACACTTGCAAATTCTAAAGCAGCACAGACAACCACAATCCACTTACAATACCACTGAAGTTGTCCCAGGGCCTGCTTGGCAACTGCCAACATGTCATCAGGCATAGTTGGGATGAATGAAGCCTGTCAGGAGAACATGATAGAAATATCACACTTAAACACATTTTAGTCACCACGTAAAGTGTGAAGGGTTCATACCATCATGTTGTTTGGGGACAGTGCCAGTTGCTGCAGTGGCTTAAGTAAAGGCAGATTTCCACACAGCAGGACTGCAGCCATGTGAACTGTAACCTCTACCAGCACAAATTCTCTGCCTGACGTCTGTGGTTGTACACGCAGAGCATGAAGATCATTTTTCACCAGCGCTTGAGCAAATGCTCTCATTTCATTATTGACAAAGACTTCTGAGCTTCTGATAAAATCTTCAAGGCCAGCACATTGCTAAAGAAAACAACATGAATATCAGACACACAGCAGTGATATACATTTATCAAAAAAATCAATAGAATACAGAAAATATGGCTTATTATACAGTATATAATTGTTGTGTAGAGTATGTTTGTGTTTTTACCTCAGGTTTAGGGTGCATGTTGGGGTTTCCACTTCTGTACAGGGCGGTGACTTCTCTGAACAAAGCCAGTAGCAGATAAACAGCTTTCTTCATGGGTGTGCAGTTGCAATCCTTCTGACAAAGATGTTTTGAAAGACATTACAAACTGGTCAGCACAGATAAAGCAGTTTAACAAAACTGAGGAAGAGAAATGGCAAGTATTTGATTGCATATTTTAAGCATTTACTTTCAGTGTTCGTGTAGTGGCCACAATACCTACAAACTATTGAACTGCCTCGTTACTGTATAATGAGGCATCCTAACCCAACTGGAACTTTACAAGTGACTGAACTAAATCTCTGTTAATGGTCACTAGCAGGGTCAAAAACTTTTCCATTAAGAGGCAATATAACAATGTATACACTTATCTTATTAAATGAATCCGTTTAACAAAAAAAAACAAAGTTACTTGAATACTACTGACAGTTACCATTGAAACGATCAAAATCAACAATCAGCCATCAGATTTATTAGATTTTATTTACTTGTGCAGGATCATTTTTTACCCCTCTTGAATTTGGCCTTTTTTCCATTTTAGTGACATTTTTGCCCAAAGCCCCTGTTAAATTCTGACTCTGGTCACTGCCACAGAGATGCACTCTGGTATTGTCTATCCACCTTATTTTTGAACGCGGACGTAAGCCGTTTTCTGTGAATGTGCAAGATTTCCAGTTTATTAGCCATTGTTGGGAAATAACAAGAGGAATAACAAAAGTGCAGTAAACGATAAAAACTGCACTATAAACCAGTGTGTTCATAGTTAAGATAATACATTAAAATATTATAGTAAGACATCAATTTGTAATATCAAGCAGCAAAATGAGCGGTTTTGTACAGCTAGAAATAGCTGGAAGCGGATATGACACTGGAAGTCACCCATAAAAATTATAGTAAGACATCAATTTGTAATATCAAGCAGCAAAATGAGCGGTTTTGTACAGCTAGAAATAGCTGGAAGCGGATGACACTGGAAGTCAGACCCATAAAATTTACAAATGGCCGTGCCTGCTCTTAAGGGGAAAATAAGGTGGATAGGCAGATCTCTAGATTTTGGAGCAGTGTGTCTGTGTGTGTGTGTGTGTACACGTTGCAAAGGAGTAAACAAATACCTCAATAGCTTTCTGTATTGCATTCATGTTGCAATCTAGCATGGCTTTGGCTACTGCATCTCGAACAGTTTTGTAGTCCATTCCACATGCTAGATACTGGTCAATTTGACTGTCATCTTGATTCTGAGAGAAATAAACGTAGCAGTTAAAGAATAAATACTTGTCACTCATGCCAGGATTATGAAGTTAAACTAAAATGTCTCAGGTTACATATGTAACCATGGTTCCCCGAGTAGGGAACGAGACACTGCATCCTCTAGGGGTCGCTATGGGGAACGCCTTGTCGTGACCCATGTCTGAAGAAGTCACAGAAATCCGTTAATTCTCAGCACATAGAAACTCTTTCACCTAGATATCACACTATAGAGATTGTGTCTGTTCCCCGATCTAGAAAATACAAAAAACGTCCAAACCACTTTAAGAGTAACAATTTAATTGATGTTCAACAAATAAAAAACAGATGCAATACGGATAAACAAATGATAAAGCTTGGCTTATTGAATATCAGGTCCCTTTCTACAAAAGCACTTTTTGTAAATGATATGATCACTGATCATAAACTAGATGTGCTCTGTTTGACAGAAACCTGGCTAAAACCTGATGATTACAATATTTTAAATGAGTCTACCCCCCAAGATTACTGTTATAAACATGAGCCACGTCCAAAAGGTAAAGGGGGAGGTGTTGCTTCAATTTATAACAAT
>NW_015505753.1:89023-90548 GCF_001515645.1 Sinocyclocheilus grahami
CCTTTCTACGAAAGCACTTTTTGTAAATGATATGATCACTGATCATAAACTAGATGTGCTCTGTTTGACAGAAACCTGGCTAAAACCTGATGATTACAATATTTTAAATGAGTCTACCCCCCAAGATTACTGTTATAAACATGAGCCACGTCCAAAAGGTAAAGGGGGAGGTGTTGCTTCAATTTATAACAATGTTTTCAGTATTTCTCAGATGGCAGGCTTCAAGTATAACCTTCATATAACATTATCCAGAGAAACAAGTGTTAATGATAAAGCCCCTGTATCATTTGTACTGGCTATTGTATACAGGCCACCAGGGCACCATACAGACTTTATTAAAGAATGTGCTGATTTTATATCCGAGTTAGTGCTGGCTGCAGATAAAGTTTTAATTGTTGGTGATTTTAATATCCATGTTGATAATGAAAAAGATGCATTGGGATCAGCATTCATAGACATTCTGAACTCTATTGGGGTTAGACAACACGTCTCAGGACCTAATCATTGTCGAAATCATACTCCATATTTAATACTGTTACATGGAATTGATGTTGATGGTGTTGAAATTATGCAGCCAAGCGATGATATCTCAGATCATTATTTAGTCTTGTGCAAACTTCATATAGCTAAAACTGTAAATTCTACTCCTTGTTACAAGTATGGTAGGAACCATCACTTCTACCACAAAAGACTGCTTTGTAAGTAATCTTCCTGATTTATCCCAATTCCTTAGCGTATCCAAAACCTCAGAACAACTTGATGATGTAACAGAAACGATGGACATTTTAAATACAGTTGCTCCTTTACGCTTAAGGAAGATTAAGGAAAACAGTCTGACACCGTGGTATAATGAGCACACTCGCACCCTAAAGAGAGCAGCCCGGAAAATGGAGCGCAGCTGGAGGAAAACAAAACTAGAGGTATTTTGTATTGCTTGGCGGGAAAGTAGCCTATCCTACAGAAAAGCATTAAAAACTGCAAGATCTGATTACTTTTCTTCTCTTTTAGAAGAAAACAAACATAATTCCAGGTATTTATTCAATACAGTGGCTAAATTTACGAAAAATAAAGCATCAACAAGTGATGACATTCCCCATCAGCACAGCAGTAATGACTTTATGAATTACTTTACTTCTAAGATCGATACTATTAGAGATAAAATTGTAACCATGCAGTCGTCAGCTATAGTATCGCATCAGATAGCTTGCTATAGGAACAATTCCACTCATTCTCTACTATAGGAGAGGAAGAATTGTATAAACTTGTTAAATCATCTAAACCAACAACATGTATGTTAGACCCTATTCCATCTAAGCTCCTAAAAGAGGTGCTTCCAGAAGTCATAGATCCTCTTCTGACTATTATTAATTCATCATTTTCATTAGGATATGTCCCCAAAACCTTCAAACTGGCGGTTATTAAGCCTCTCATCAAAAAAACACAACTTGACCCCAAATAACTAGTTAATTACAGACCGATCTCAAATCTACCTTTTCTGTCCAAGATACTAGAAAAGATAGTATCC
>NW_015505753.1:91969-149630 GCF_001515645.1 Sinocyclocheilus grahami
AATTGATGTTGATGGTGTTGAAATTATGCAGCCAAGCGATGATATCTCAGATCATTATTTAGTCTTGTGCAAACTTCATATAGCTAAAACTGTAAATTCTACTCCTTGTTACAAGTATGGTAGGAACCATCACTTCTACCACAAAAGACTGCTTTGTAAGTAATCTTCCTGATTTATCCCAATTCCTTAGCGTATCCAAAACCTCAGAACAACTTGATGATGTAACAGAAACGATGGACATTTTAAATACAGTTGCTCCTTTACGCTTAAGGAAGATTAAGGAAAACAGTCTGACACCGTGGTATAATGAGCACGCTCGCACGAGCAGCCCAGCAGCCCGGAAAATGGAACTCAGCTGGAGGAAAACAAAACTAGAGGTATTTTGTATTGCTTGGCGGGAAATCCTACAGACCTACAGAAAAGCATTAAAAACTGCAAGATCTGATTACTTTTCTTCTCTTTTAGAAGAAAACAAACATAATTCCAGGTATTTATTCAATACAGTGGCTAAATTTACGAAAAATAAAGCATCAACAAGTGATGACATTCCCCATCAGCACAGCAGTAATGACTTTATGAATTACTTTACTTCTAAGATCGATACTATTAGAGATAAAATTGTAACCATGCAGTCGTCAGCTATAGTATCGCATCAGATAGCTTGCTATAGGAACAATTCCACTCATTCTCTACTATAGGAGAGGAAGAATTGTATAAACTTGTTAAATCATCTAAACCAACAACATGTATGTTAGACCCTATTCCATCTAAGCTCCCAAAAGAGGTGCTTCCAGAAGTCATAGATCCTCTTCTGACAATTATTAATTCATAATTGTCATTAGGATATGTCCCCAAAACCTTCAAACTGGCGGTTATTAAGCCTCTCATCAAAAAAACACAACTTGACCCCAAATAACTAGTTAATTACAGACTGATCTCGAATCTCCCTTTTCTGTCCAAGATACTAGAAAAGGTAGTATCCTCACAATTATATCCCTTCTTAAAGAAAAATGGTATCTGTGAGGATTTCCACTCAAGATTTAGACCGTATCATAGTACTGAGACTGCTCTCATTAGAGTTACAAATGAACTGCTCTTATCATCTGATTTTCAGTTGCTTTGACACAATCTGTATTGTTAAAAGTGCTATATAAATAAAGGTGACTTGACTTGAAGCATACATTGAAAAAACACCAACAACACGTTGGCCAGCGACAGCCATGACGTCACTACCGGTGCGATTATAGTATAAATAGGCGCCAGGAGAACACATCATCCACTTTTTCGTCTGAAGCTTGCGTCTGAAGCATGGCAGAAAACCTAGACTATAAACACAGTGTCCCTAGTAACCTATAACCTAACGTCTCGTTCCCTACTCAGGGAACCATGGTTACATACGTAACCTGAGACGTTCCCTTTCAAGGGACCTTCGAACTGCGTCCTCTAGGGGTCGCTATGGGGAATGGTATACCCACGCCACCATGCTGAGGGGAGTGCATGCCAGAAAACCATGGCGAGCACCAAGTACCAACTCTACCGTAGCCATGGGAGTTGCCCCTGGGACGTTAAGATGGCTGTCAGTGACATTATTCCCTACGGCCAAAGGCCTAGGCTACATACCCCAAAAACTTACCTGTTAGGGCCAGAACTCCTGGGCCCGGGGTAGAGCTCAAGGCTTGGAATCAGGAATAGACTCCTTTAAGGGAATACGACCAAGAGCCTAGAATCATACTAAGTCTTGGCCTGTCAGAAAGGGGCTACCGCATGCTCTGCATATGCTGAAGGAACTGTCTCAACAGACCCCTAGTAACAACACCCTGTTAAAGGTGGGTATCCGGAAGATACAAGGTGGAGTGGTGCCCAAGGTGGAACTGGGGATTAACCAGCTCAAGAAAGGGCGAAGCCCTCACCATACAGGATTTTAGAAAGAACGCAAAGTACTAGCGTGCGAACTTACCACAGTGTGGATTTTAGAAAGTGTACAAAGACTTCACTTGCACACTTACCATGACATGGATTTTAAAATACCGTTCTAAGGGGCCCTCGTGGCACTCTGAAAGAGCAGCCCATAGCTGGAAATGGTGCATCCCAAAAACAATATGTATGAGAAGTCATCAACTCGATCTAAGGTATAATGCTGGAGTGGCTAGCAGTAAATCTCTAGCTGAGGGAGCAAACACCCAGCTCTCAATCGAGAGGGGGCTCGACCTACAGCACGATCGTTAGAAATCAGAAGGGTAAGAGTACTGCAAGCTAGCCAAAAAACTCAGCGCATCAGAGAGGTGGAGGAAGGGCCTAGTTCACCTGATTCTGCTGGTTCCAGGTGCTCTGGGAAAACGGAGAACTCAACTCTCACGTGAGAGGAGAACTCCGAATTCAGAAAGGAGTAGTGTGCTCATAGGTAACCCTTTGATAAAGGGGAGCACTGCTAAACACTACCACGAGAACAGCCCACGGAGCGAGGAATCCAACTCCTCAGAAGGGAGAGAATTCAAACGCTCGAAAGAAAGCACCATGCGCACAATAACCCTCAATGGTGAGGGGAGCGATGATTCAAAAGTGTGTCAACAGAGACACACTGGTTGAGAGGAGCCCAAGGTACCGGGGTCTAAATCAACTTGTTGTTGTTTTTTTGCACAAGACGAAATGGCGGAAGGCAGTGACAGCGCTCGGGAGATTTTTAGCCATCTAAGAGGACCAAATCGGTGGTCTGGTCGTATTTTGGCTTTACATGAGTCCTGAAGGCAATTTAATCAAGGATGGTCACCCTGTATGCCGATCTAGCAAGAAGAATGTCGCTGCAAAAGGGGGAAACGTGTCAAATTTGCTCAGTCATCTTCATGTTATATAGCGAATGCAAGGTAACTTTTACCTCAATACCAAAACTAACTGGGCAAATAATTGGACAAAAAATATTGATTACAGATTAAATATTTCGTTATCTCACTTGTAATTAACGCAAAGCTTCCGCGAAGAAAAGTTCGCAGCAAGTGGCTTTGAGCCAAGACGAACGAACGTTCAAACTATTAAGGTTGACATTTAAGGGATAATGTATTGAATATTCATAGTTAACTTATTACACAGATTTTATTTTGTTTACCTTTAATAATATATAAATACGGGGACATGAAATATTGAATTGAGATTAATGTTTTAAAATCTTACCAGTTTATAAATCCATTATGAACGGTGTACAAAACAATAGTCAGGACAATATGATCACATAGTTGAGGTATACCTATGATGAAAATTACAGGCCCCTCTCATCTTTTTAAGTGGGAGAACTTGCACAATTGGTGGCTGACTAAATACTTTTTTGCCCCACTGTATATATATATAGAGAGAAATGGATCGTACTCACCCACCATGGTTCCCACGCCAGAGCCCCGTTCAAGAAGCGACCCGAAGAAGCCTCTAGTCCGGACCATCAGTAAGGTGGTCACTATGAAGCCATAGAACCAACCAACACATCATAGGTCCAGCATAGGAGGCTGTAATGCAGGAAGTTCCCACCTAACCTCGGTCAGGTGGAGAGATGGTGGTTTACAGGGGAATTAGGAAGGGGAAGATAAGGGCAGATGTAAAACCCCCAAAGGAAATGAGTAGATACTCAAGTATCACTCTGATTCGGACGAAAGCGCTGACGCCTTGTCTGGATCATATCCCTTAGGTCTTGCCTACCTCCCTTTGATCCGCGATTCCTCCTACCCCTACTCACGAGCCACGACACTAGCCTTCAGAGCCCGTCTCTGATCCTCAAACTGAGACGGGCCAGGACCCCTGGGTTGTTTGGGCTCAGACCTGGACCTTCATGGAATGAAGGATTAGAAGGCTGCTGAGCGCGCCTTCTCCTCCCTGAACTTCTCGACCACCATCTCAGCGGAGGTACCAAAAAGTTCGGAAGGCGAAACCAGAGCAGAGAAGAAAGCCCCTCTCTTTCTTCCTGATATCTGCCAATTTCATTCACAGATGTCTCTCTGTCACTACCATAGTAGTGAGGCAGCCTGCTTAGTAGCACGGAGAGCGAGATCTGTGGTGCGGCGCAATTCAGCTACCTCATCAGGAGAAAGGCCCTTACCTTTATCCAGTTCTTTCAGCAGGTCAGCCTGATATGCCTGGAGCACCGCCATTGTGTGCAACGAAGCGACAGCCTGACCTGCTGCTGTGTATGCCCTGCCATTCAAGCGAGATGTATCCTGAAGCTTAGATGGCAAGGAGAGAGTTTTAAGAGAGGACGTCTCGCCCATAGAGATAGCTGGCCAGCGTCTCTTTTTTTTTCTGGTGTCCTTTGACAGCTCTTTGGTCTTGGCCTTGGTGGAGTTTGGAGTGTGACTGTTTGAGGTTTTGGACAGGTGTCTTTTATACTGATAATGAGTTCAAACAGATGCCATTAATACAGGTAACGAGTGGAGGACAGAGGAGCCTCTTAAAGAAGAAGTTACAGGTCTGTGAGAGCCAGAAATCTTGCTTGTTTGTAGGTGACCAAATACTTATTTTACCGAGGAATTTACCAATTAATTCTTTAAAAATCCTACAATGTGATTTTCTGGATTTTCTTTTCTCATTTTGTCTCTCATAGTTGAGGTATACCTATGATGAAAATTACAGGCCTCTCTCATCTTTTTAAGTGGGAGAACTTGCACAATTGGTGGCTGACTAAATACTTTTTTGCCCCACTGTATATATATATAGAGAGAAATGGATCGTACTCACCCACCATGGTTCCCACGCCAGAGCCCCGTTCAAGAAGCGACCCGAAGAAGCCTCTAGTCCGGACCATCAGTAAGGTGGTCACTATGAAGCCATAGAACCAACAAACACATCATAGGTCCAGCATAGGAGGCTGTAATGCAGGAAGTTCCCACCTAACCTCGGTCAGGTGGAGAGATGGTGGTTTACAGGGGAATTAGGAAGGGGAAGATAAGGGCAGATGTAAAACCCCCAAAGGAAATGAGTAGATACTCAAGTATCACTCTGATTCGGACGAAAGCGCTGACGCCTTGTCTGGATCATATCCCTTAGGTCTTGCCTACCTCCCTTTGATCCGCGATTCCTCCTACCCCTACTCACGAGCCACGACACTAGCCTTCAGAGCCCGTCTCTGATCCTCAAACTGAGACGGGCCAGGACCCCTGGGTTGTTTGGGCTCAGACCTGGACCTTCATGGAATGAAGGATTAGAAGGCTGCTGAGCGCGCCTTCTCCTCCCTGAACTTCTCGACCACCATCTCAGCGGAGGTACCAAAAAGTTCGGAAGGCGAAACCAGAGCAGAGAAGAAAGCCCCTCTCTTTCTTCCTGATATCTGCCAATTTCATTCACAGATGTCTCTCTGTCACTACCATAGTAGTGAGGCAGCCTGCTTAGTAGCACGGAGAGCGAGATCTGTGGTGCGGCGCAATTCAGCTACCTCATCAGGAGAAAGGCCCTTACCTTTATCCAGTTCTTTCAGCAGGTCAGCCTGATATGCCTGGAGCACCGCCATTGTGTGCAACGAAGCGACAGCCTGACCTGCTGCTGTGTATGCCCTGCCATTCAAGCGAGATGTATCCTGAAGCTTAGATGGCAAGGAGAGAGTTTTAAGAGAGGACGTCTCGCCCATAGAGATAGCTGGCCAGCGTCTCTTCTACAGGGGGCATCTTCTCATAGCCGTTTTCACGCACCGCCTCGATGTTGGCATAACTCGTATGCTGGAATCGATGGATGCGTGAGGTAAACGGCTTCTTCCATTCCTTCTCGATCTCTGTATGGAGATCAGGAAGAAAAGGAAGGCTCACCTGAGCTGGAGGGTTATGTCCAGAAAGATAACGCTTATGGAGATGACCTCGCGATGTCACTTTCTTTGCCCGCTTCCACGGCAAGTCAAGCCTCGCCGTGGCGCGATCCATAACTTCCAAAAGCTCATCATACGCAGGGCAGGAGGATTGGGAAGGCTCAGCCTAAGCTTCTTCACTCTCCTCAGACATTTCCTGCTCTTCCTGGGCTAAACCGAGCAGAGCACTGGCCCCTGGATCAGACAGGGAAATAACATCATCCTCCAGCCGCTCACTCTCGTCCACAGCCGACGATCGCGAGAGGGAAAGCCCCTTTTTAAACTCATCAGCCAGATCCACCTGCGATCCCCACGAGCTCATTCTCCTCCGTGCCTCAGCAGTGGCGGGTCCTGAACCGCGGGAAGCAGATGGCTGCCCCTCTTTCCTTGAAAAGAGAGACAAACGAGAGCGGAGCTTTTTCATTGTAAAACGCTCGCAGTGCACGCAGATTTCCCCCTCGAGGACATTGCATGCGTGCGTGCGCATCGCCCAAACAAAGTCATCGTGCGTGTCATCAGATGTCAAATAACGACGACACGGATGCACACATCCTCTAAACGCTTTGCTAGTGCTCACCATAATGATATGAATAGAGATCACTCTTACACGCTTCAAACAAAACAGTCAGTGAAGACGAAGAAGAGGATGATGTGTTCTCCCGGCGTCTATTTATACTATTGCGAACCAGTAGTGACGTCATGGCTGTCACCGGCCAACGTGTTGTTGGTGTTTTTTCAATGTATGCTTCAGACACGGGTCACGACGAGGCATTCCCCATAGCGACCCCTAGAGGACGCAGTTCAAAGTTCCCTTGAAATGGAACCCACCGACTCAAGAATCTCCTGAGGAAACAGCCACTTGAACCCTTCCTGTGTCAGAAGTTTCTGGACATATTCAACCCCATGAAGACTGCAGATCTTTCTGATGAGGTAAACCCTGTACCAGTCATTCCTGATTTGGCAGCACAGACTAACCACGCTGTCCAAAAACGATGGGATAAAAGCTGAAGGATCATCGTGTGCACCTAAAATCAGGAAAACAATATCAATAGAAAAATTATTTAAACTTCAAATACAGAATTTTTTCTCAACTTTAGTTTCTAGCCTTTGACAATCATGACAACTTTTTTTGTTGTTTTTGGGTGAATCTCATGAAAACATTCTAGGGTCATAGTGTAGGGTGACCATACGTGCCATTTTCCCAGGACGCGTCCTGGCCAGGATTTCTATATTGCCTAAAATATCTAGGTTTTGGCTTTGTTTGCGTGTGCAGACCGATGTATGACATCAAAGTACCATACAGACGGTTATGATTTCGAAACGCTCTCGAGGTACTTTGATGTCAAACACTGATCGGTCTGAGCCGCACTGCTTTTAAGTCGAACACACCTATATGTATGTGTAATTGCATCGCTTTGACAGTAGATCCCACCTTCTCACACGCCATGATTGGTCCATTATGTACAATGCTTGCATGTTATTGGTCAAAATACTTTTCGATCATTACCTTCAGCAAGCATGAAAACAGGAAAACAAAGCCAAAACAAATCCTGGCCAGGGAAAATGGCACATATGGTCACCCTATCATAGTGCATATTTCATGAACTGTTGCAATAATGTTTCAAAACTGGGGAGAAATAACAGAAAACAACCGCAAAAAAAAAATAATAATTTTGCAATGCAAAAAAAATAAATAAAGTAAGTTCCTAAAATAAGTTATTTATGCCTTTGTGCACAATACAATTTTTTTTCATGTAATTTTGAAATGTAACTTGGACATGTTCTGTCACGTTTCATGTCACACACTAAAACACAAGCACTACAGGCTTTTTCAAATTACCAGCACTTGTCACTCTATTCACTAGCAGGTCAGCCGCCATATCCAGGCACAATCGAACTCTGGCCACCCGCTGCAGATGCTCTATAGATGCAGTGTGTGCAGACACAGCATCAGAGTGAAGGAACTCCAGCAGAAAACGAGTTTCCTCCTGTAAACAGGCCTGCTGCTCCGCCACAGAATGCCACTGTGTCCGATCATACATTGAGTCCTGCAAACATAGGAGAAACATACTGTACTTTAAACCACATTTTAAACATATTGCACATGAGGGTATTTTGACACTAATTCTTGAGAAAGTAATAAAAAATATATTTTAAAGTAAGAGTAAGATAAGATGTATAGAAAAGAATAAAAGCAGAAAAGTATAATCCTTAATCAGCATGCCATTTTTCCACAGTTGATATGCAGTTATTCATATCACCAAAAATATGCCATTAACATAAACTACTAAAGCTAAGCTGTAAAACATGGCAGGTGAACGCGAGTTGGTCAGGGCAGTGATATACACACCTCCAAACAGTTTATGTACAAAGAATAAAGCTCGGTTTTATCAGTCTCCTCAATGATGTTGCTTTGCTCAACTTCTGTCAGATGCTGCTGAAGATAGTGCTTCACATCATCAAAGCTGAAAAAGGGAAAAGACAAAAAATATTATCTCGATAAATGTTTAAGAGTGTACTGTGAGCTGTTAGAAGCCCTGCGCTCACCTGTACTTGAGCAGGAGTTTCAGTACCACTGAACGCACCACTGGATTTTTATCGACAGAGTCATCAAAGGGAGAAAGAGCCTTAGTCAAGAACCTCCGGTCTCGCCCTGAGAGGATGAGGAACAATGTTCTGGTCATTTATTCATTCCGATCAAAACCTAGACCTCCACACATATATTAAACAGACATACCTTTGATCTGAGGGAGTGAGCGGGACTCCACCATCAGGAGGGACAACAGGTGTAGGATGATGTCTCTGCTGGGAGGAGTGTTGTCCTTGAAGCACACAGTAGTGACCAGATCAATGAAGAAAGCATTGCATCTCATTCTGAACAATGCGTTTTGACTGATGAGATCCCTAATGACCAAAAATAAGCACATCATCTTTTAGAACGATAGAGAGAATACAATCAGACAATCAGAGAGATAAAGAACAACTATTCATCCCAAACAATTAGCAGATTACCGTATTTCATCAGAGGCCTTGAGCACAAAGCCATCAGGCACTTCCTGTACACACAGAGGGCAGTGCATCTGGCCAGGCCCCAGCCACTGTTTGATACAGGTTAGGCAGTAGATGTGGTCACAGGGCAGACTCAAAGGGTCCTGAGGGTCTCCCATGCACACTGGACAAGGCTGAATGCCAAACCTGTGTAAACAAACAGTGACAAATCACCACACTCCTTTAGTAGCCTCTTACTAAATCTTTTGATTAAAGAAAATATTACTAATAAAAAAAACCTGAAAATGGTTTGAGATGCTCCATCTTTGCAGGCTTTGAGTATGGTGATCACTGCCTCAAACGGCTGCCTCTTTTTGAGATTTGAGTCCCGCTCTAAGACCTTTAGCAAAGAGATGAGTGCTGATAAGCAGAAATGAAATTGTCAATTTCCCTGAAAATAATTTCTTGAACAGAGTCGACTCACTTGTGCTAGGCGTCGAGTGTGTTCCAGAACTAGTGGCCTGAGTTTCAACCTCACATCTCCAACACCCAGCAGCATGTGCTCCACAAACAAGGCCAGAGAGCAAATGCGACGCCAGCCATGTCTGAAAATTAATAATTCAATGATGTAATGATAATAAATTATAATATTGATAACTACACAATACAGTAAATAGTATTATTTGCAAGCAAAACCAGCACTGGGGACAGGGTTGTGTGCCGGGGACCTTGAATATTGTTATGGACAAAGAGGTAGAGCCCCGCATTTCAGCCCGAGCACGATGGGATTTTGTTGATAATGTGAATATACACAAATGAAAATAGACCTACTACAGTTTCGAATGATGCATTACTCTAATCTGGAAGAGCAAAAATGACAGCGTATTTTAAGTTGTTTCCATTGCTATCAGAAAATAATGCATGTGATCGCAGCGGTGCCTTACATGTTAAGGTAACATAAGGTACACAAAGAAAAGTAAACCTTTTACAGATTCGAATGACACATTACTCTTATCTGGAAGAGCAAAAATTATGGTGTATTTTAAGTTAATCGGGAAAAATTGTGCCCTAAGCACGCTTTAGCTTCCATAGTCCACAGAAACACTTGGAAATGCACCTAATAGCGCACATTTAGGTTAAACGTTTAATCTAACATTGTGATATGCTTGAAGTTTTTTATTTCTATGGATTTTATTGAAGGTACCTCAAGTCAAGTCTTGATTTTAAAAGTTTAACCTGATCAAATATGAGGTCAACTCACTGTCGGCCGCTAGTTCATCACTTTAAAAAATGAAAACTTGAATTTAACAAAACATTTTTCAATATTAACTTAAAGTAACCATTTTGCAATTAAAAACAAAAGTGGACTATTTTTAATGGCTGCAGTCTGACAAATTCCGATTCTGTTGGACAAGGGCAAAGTTAGGGCCTAGATTTGAGGCCCGTGCAGGGCTTTACAATGAGGGGCCTTGTCAAAAAGGTAAAAAGGCTCTGAACCACTGATCTAAGGTATCTAAACAGATATAGGAGCAACCAAGTCCCACACTGTCAGACTGAAAAACAGCTTACTCCCCAGAGTTGTAGGTGCTATCAAGCAATAATGTAACAAAAATAGACAAATAACATGTTACTTGTACATGCTGTAACATTTCACAAGACTCATGAAGACAATAATTGTAGAGCTCATTAAAGACAAAAATTTGAGAGCTCATAACTCACTGGATGTGGGTGACCATCTGTTTGCTTTTCTCTCCATAGTGGCGTAGGCCCTCCTCACAGCAGACCAGCTCAATTGGGACCTGTAGTTTTTTTACACGTCTAAGCCAGGTCAGACTCTGAACATCTCCATCTAGAGTCTGGGGCTCCAGGTATTCAATACAGGCCACAGCAGCGTACATATCTAACACCTGAAAAACAGAAAGGTGGTCGGGGGAAGTAAACAATCACTGTAATACACTGTGACAAATATTTTCATGCAAACTTCAGCAGCAGAAGGAAGTTGAATGCAATTACCAATTCTGTGCCCTCTCTGGCACATCTGTTATCAATTAGCATGTGAGCAATCTGAGGCTCTATACTGATCATCCTGTAGAGGTTCTGTATTCGGTTCTTGAAATGATGGTAGGCAGCATGAACCCATGCCAGAGAAATGACTTCAGTCTCATGTGCTTCCTGACCGCCTCTAAGCTCATGTACACCACAAGTAAGGGTGCCACGTAAGAGCTACAGTAAAAGGTAAAAACAACACATGAACAAGTGTGCTTGGATGTGTAAATGATGGGTAGAAATCTAGCTCTGAAAGGGTTTGTTACTCACCTTGAGATCCACCTCTGATGTTACATTCATGGTCATGGAGATAAAATCCTGGAGATACCTGTGGAAAAACTCCATCTGCATCTCTTGGGTTGCTTCAGAGATGCACCTGCCCAAGGGGGTCTTCCAAAAGAACTCTTCAAATTGCTTTATAGAATGTCCTGTTGAAAGAAATGCCAAAACAGCTTTTATTGTTTTTTATTGTTTTTTTCCTGTTTAAAAAAAAAAAAAAAAAAAAAAAAAAAAAAAAAAAAAGAGTTAAAGGAAAATGAAAAAGAACTCTTCAAGAGAACATACCTCATTTAAAAATGATTGGTCATTAAAAAAAACATAGCAAGGGAAGTTGTGTAAAATACCTTCTCGCTGCAAAGCATGCACCCAGACTTCCTCTAGACAATCTTTAATCCTCCAGCTGAAAGGCAAGGTGCAACCTATGTTCCTGTCGACTGCAATGTGGTTCTGAACCAAGATTGTCTTCGTCTCAGAGCTATAAAACAGTGTTTTCAGTTACAGCAATGACTTGCTAATTGTAGACATGATTGCTTAGAAAACATTGTTAGTGTATGATTAAGATTTACACAACATGCTCTTGCTTTTCATTCGTGGGGAGAATTTGAAATACCATAATGTTCATTGCCATTAATGTTATTATTTGGGTAGCTAGCTATATACCAGTTGAGTAACTTGCTAAGACGTATTCTCTTTTTACTGTTGCTCAGAGTCAGAAATAACAGTAGTTGACCTTAAAAAAAAAAACTGACTGAGCAGCAATGCTGAGAATGCAATGCATATTTGCTTTGCGTTATGAATTCCTGTCAGACACAAAGTACAATCAAGCTTGTGAAACAGGAGCATTACCATATTTGCATATGTTTTGGCTCACAAAATGCACTTTGAAATCAAATAATTACATACTTGTTTTCCACTCTTGTGTAAGGAACATTTAGTAACTTGAAATCCCCAAAAATGTCCAACCACAGTTTCTTCAAAGATTCTTCAGAATTTCTATCCAGCAAGAGGTCTAGATTGCAGTCACGGTCAATAATTGAAACAAGTTGTGCAAGGAAGGGAGTTACTACTGCTTGAACTCGCCTCCACAGGGCATGTCTAAAAAACAAACAAATAATAATTAAAAGTAGAGTTGAAGACGGTAGGAGAAGGTAAGAGTAGAAGGTATAGGGTAAAAAACAGAATATATAGAAGGTATAGGGTTTTACAAAGAGCCTATAAGGGCTAGTCAAGCCAATGAGGTTCCATGAGAACATCTGAAAAGCTACAATCTAATATACTGTGCAAAACACTCTTTTTCTTACACTTACCTAAAAGTCCCACCTTCTTGCAATGCATCAGTATTTAGTGCTTCCTTTGAGACCCAGCTCTTGGCAGAGATTGTGTTTTCATCATGAGTCATCAATAGAAAATGAAGTCGCTTCTTTAAAGTTTTCAGAAATTCAGCTGGTAACATAAATACCTAAATATCAGTGATCCCTTATAAGACAGTTAATGAAAGCTATAAAGAATAAAAATAGAAACAGCAATCTCTCACCGTGTACAGTCTTGTTGTCAGCTAAGAGCATTAGCAGAATCTCTACTCTCTTGGTGCTACGGGTGCTTGTCTCTGTCTGATCCCTTAGCATGCCAACTGCACTCTGAACACAGCTTCGCACTAGTGCTGTGGTGTCCAGAACATTCTTCCAGCCCTGAAGAGCACAAACTTAATTTTTACTTACTGAGCCTTCCTAGAAGTGTACTGAACAAGGTGGCAATAGTATCACAAAAATACTGAAAATATAGTGCTGCTGTTGAGGATGTGACTCACAGTATTGTCTTCTAGCTCCATCTTTTCTTCTTCTGTGTACATGTCATCAACCTCCATAGCTGCAAGCAATAAAAATGATTTAAATTTTTTTGAGAATGTGAATCAACCCAAAGATAATGCTCGATATTTTAAAAATAAAATGACACCACCTTCAGGTTCATCTGCTTTCTCTTCAAACAGCTGGCTAATGGTCAGACACTGCAAGGCTTTTATATCAAAGACAAAATCTTTCGATCTTCTGAGGTCATCAATGTGGACTGACTTCCATGGCCCTTATAAAAGAAACTTTAGAGATGAGATTTTCGTTAAAACAAACAGTGTTGGTCATTGATGAACTCAAACTAGTCTTACCACCATTAAATCCAATGTAGGAAGTTCCACCATCCATTCTGGGTAGTTTAGTGATGAAGTACACAAAAACCTTTTGATTGTCCTCTTTCCTGAATTTGTTGATTTCATTGATAGAAGAATACCTGGAAATATAGTTTAAGTTCAAATTACGCTGCTTTGCATTTACTGAACTGGCAAAATATGCCACCAACCACATTTAACTCACTTTGCAGATGCAATGACATTTAACCTTGGGGAGCCTTCATCAAAATCGGATTGGATGATAAGTATCTTGTCCCCAGTGGTGTTTTCCAAATAATTCCTGAGTACAGAGAAAAGGGCTTTAATTCATTTACTTAAGAACAAAGCATTTTTACTTAAGCATTTTTGTTGTGATGTGACAAGATGTAGTGATGTTGTGAGCACAATACTTGATTTTCTTGAGGAATGAGTGTTCAGTGTCAAATTGCTGTAGTGAAAGGAGCTCTATGTTTTGAACTACGTTCTGTAGCTGTTCAGTTTCTGCAGCAGTCAGAAGCCTTGAGAATGTAGTCACCTAAGGGTTAGAAAAAAAGAATGCAGGTGCTAAGATTGAAATTTTATGAATTGCTCTAGAGCAGTGGTTCTAAAACTTTTTGTCTCCAAGGTCCCTCATTATCCATGACCGTATTTGAATTCCCCCCAAAGTAGACTAAGATATTTCTGGTGCTTCTGCTGTAATGAAAAAGCTGCTTGGCTTCAATCTCTTTATTTAAAGAAACTAGAAGTGGCAATATTTTAAAATATCCAAGTAAAATAATTATAAATAAGTAAAATGACTAATTCCACTGCCAGTTTGCATCTTGATTTTTTAGCTGTTTTACCTTATTTTAAACCTTGTTTTAAAGGTTTAGTCCACCCAAAAATGAAAATTCTGTCATTAATTACTCACCCTCATGTTGTCCCAAACCAGTAAGACCTCCGTTCATCTTCGGAACACAAATTAATATAATTTTTGATGCATTCCGTGAGCTCTCTTACCCTCCCATAGACAGTAAGGATCCTTACACAATCAAGGTCCAGAAACGTAGCAAGGACATCTGTAAAATAATCCATGTGACATCAGGTGTTCAGCCGTAATATTACAAAGCTATGAGAATACTTTTTGTTTGCTGACACAGAATAGCATACGTTGTTTATGTTCAGTGGATACTCTCCAAAATGGCGCCAGGGTGATGCGGAAGAGACAAATTGTTGAATTAATTAATTATTTTTTGTTTTCTTTTGTGCACAAAAAGTATTCTCGTAGCTTCGTAAAATTACGGTTGAACCCCTGATGCCACACAGATTATTGTACCGATGTCCTTGCTATGTTTCTGGACCTTGATCGTGTAAGGATCCTTGCTGTCTATGGGAGGGTCAGAGAGCTCTCAGATTCCATCAAAAATATCTTAATTTGTGTTCCGAAGATGAATGGAGGTCTTACTGGTTTGGGACAACATGAGGGTGAGTAATTAGTGACAGAATTCTCATTTTTGGGTGAACTAACCCTTTAAACTTATTTTTAAAGACTGCTGAGGCCCCCTAGTCAGTTCTAGCCCCTAAACAAAAAACACTCTTCTACAGTAATAATCAGAGTATTTAAAATTCAATGGATTTACCTCTGTGAAAAAGGCATGGCTAGGCCCAGCTTGCTGTAGGTGAGAAAGGATGAAGTCAGCAAGGGAACTGTGCTTCTGGTCTTCAAAGTATACCCTTGAAAAGTGGTCACTTTCTACATTGGACAGGGAAGTGCAGTCCAGCCTAACCACGGCATCTGGTGTTGCACAGTTTAAAAGGATCAATTTAGCCTCATCTAAGATCACTTTTCTAGGATCTGAGAGCTCCTGCCCTTTGATATGCTCTGTAACTTGTAGCACAACAGATGCACAAGTGTCCGAGTGGTAGCCAATGAAAGCATCAGCTGGAAAGTAACGGCGTGCTTGGGGAGCAATTGAGTGCTTGCCTCTAGCAGAAATGAAGGATTGAACCCACTGCTCAAGCTTCTCAACAAGGTCTTTTTGCTCACTCTTTAGTACAGTATTGAGGTCAAGATAATGTTTCTCCAATCTGTTGATCAATGGAATGGGAAACTGCTTGTACACAATGTCCTTCTCTTCAATGACAATGAGCCTGAAATCTTTGTGCACTCTGCATTTGACTCTGTGGGTTCCAAGCCCCAAATCCACATATTTCTGACCGCCAAGGCTAACGTAATATTGGTTGAGGGCATCATACAAGCTTTCGTACAAGTTCTGCAAGTTCAAAAGCACAACGGTTTGGCCAGTTTCCATACAGATCTTGACACGGTTAATATTGCGGCATATCTGAGTATACTCCTGGTCTTTTGGAAAGCTTGAACCAAAGATAATCTCTGGTTGGTACTGGTCTGAAAAAAATGTCTGCTGAAGAATTTGAAGGGCTGCATAGTTTTTGGTCAGAACCAGAAGGTATCTGCATTCTTCATCTTGTCCAATGGCTGCGATGTTCTCTCTTACAAGCTCAATGGCACTGATAGCCTCAAGCCTGGGTTTGATATTTAGTCTGCTGGTGAAAACTGTGACAGCATCCACATTATCCTTGCCACTGAAGTTCCTCAGCACAGCCCTCACAATCTGTTCTGCAGTAGGTTTCTGATCATTAGCTTTGGCAACAGTGAACATCATCTTTATCAAGCTGTAATAGTCTCTCAGGCCAAAAAAACCTTTTCCCTGTTTTTTACAGATGTTCAGGTAAGCACGGGCAAATGGCTGAAAGTAATCTCTCACCCTTTCAAGGATCATGGCATCCGAGGAACATATTCCTTTTGCACTCTCAATCAACTCCTTTTCATCAGGATCACCACGTGAAACAAATATCCCTCTATTCATCTTGGCTGGGTCCAATGCCCAGTTAGAGATACCGACGAATCCCACCTTCTTGTGTGGTACTGGCTGATCATCTATGCATCCCTCTTCCAGCAAAGGATGTAAAGTTTTCAGAGGCATTTTCTGGGAATCCTCAGCCAAACCTATCTCATCTAGCACTACCACTGAGACATACTCTGATAGATTCTTGCCTTCCTGAAAACGGGCACATTGCTTGAATGTATTGATAATCCCATCTGGTGTAGAATGAGGACTGCACTGGAAGGAAACTAGATGAATTTGCTTCAGTTTTCTAAACAGATCAGAATGGGCTGCTTGGCCTTGCATGCCATCTGCAACCAGAGTTTTAGACAAGGACTTGGAGCTTCCAGGTTTTCCAACCAAAAACAGAGGTATTCTTAGTTCAATGCAAATCACCATCATGAAGACATTTTCCTTCAAGGCATTGTTTCGGGCAATGGTTTCACCCAACGGAACACCACTCAAAAAAAGACCCTGAATAACGGAGATCTCTTGCATCACTTTCATTGGGCTGTAAGTCTTTGGAAGGTACCCGCAAATTTTTTTTCTGTATTTCTCTTTATCCTCCAAGCAGGCATGGTAACATACACCAACAGCCATAATTAACGACCAAAGAATTGGGTTTCTTTCATCAATATCCCTCTGATGTTGACAGTTTCTCTCTGCTCTCTGATTACTTTCAAACTGGGCAAGCTCTGAGAGTAACATTGGGAGGTTTTTGTAGAACCAGCCTAAAACTTGCATGCAGCGCTCCACATCCCTAAGGCTCACAAAACTACATTCATCCTGTCTTGTTCGCATATACTTCTGTGAGGCTGACAGAACATCTGTTATGGTTGTGACATAGTCTGAATCAATGGAATGGGTTTCAGCTACCCTTTCGACTATTTGCTTGATGTACATTTTTTCAGTATGGTCATTGAGCTGTCCAAAGTCCCAAACTAGTGGAATCATACTAGGTGGTAAGGCCTGCACTCTGTACACTAGCTGGCGAAGTGGAATGGATCCAAGTTTTTCATCTGTTTCCTCAGCACGAACTCTGTATCCCAAACCAGCCGACTCCAATCTCTTGATCATTACATCCGTGTGTTTCCTGTATGGGTTGCAAGCGGCAATGATTTGCAAGCCAGTGTCACCTGTCAAATCCTCTCCCTCAGCAGTGTTGTCGCAAAGGATTTCCTTAATGCTGCTAATGGCCTCCGTTGTGTTTGCTTCATCAAAAAACAACACAGTGCCAAACCCATAATCCAGCTTGTTTCTTAACGCCATGGCCTCTGCTTCTCTCACTTTGGTGTAAATCATGTCTGAGCTTGTCCCTCCATGAACCTTGACTAATTTCATGTTGTCGGTGGCAACTCCACTTCTGTGCATCTCACAAAGGAATTTTATTAGCCTGGTTTTCCCACATCCTGTCTCACCCATGATTATTACAGGAATCCCACAGCGTAAGCGCATGTGAATTGCTAACATTTTCAAAATGTTATCTGTGGTGAGCTCGTATGTTTCATCTGGGTCAAGCGGCCACTGTATTCCCAACACCCTGGAAAGTCTCTCAATTTTCTCCCATCTTGGGAGCTGGTCAAAATCAACATTAAAAGGAACTCTCTGTAGTTTGAGGCCCTCATAGAGCTCTCTGGTCATAATGTTCTGCTTGATCACTCTGTTTGTTGATGGATCAATTGCATCAATCCCATTCTGTGCATTTGGCTGAAGATGAAAGCCAATGAATGTCATGGACTCATGGTCATCATTGAAGAAAATATATGGATGTGGTTCCGACTCCCATCGTTTTCTTATCCTAAACGGAGCCAGATCCTCTTCATTGGTAGAAGAAAGGTCATTGTGCAGTCTCCCAGGACTCTGATCAGAGATGCTAAGTGAAGGAGTGGCGAAATCCTTTGCCATGAGAATCATAAAATTAACAACAAAATTTTTGAATCCCAAAAGAGTGTCCCCTATGAAAGAAACATCACAGAAGACCGATCTCTCACAATCCCGAAGCTGTAAGTTCAGGAACCAAGTGAAATTCCGCAACTCTGCCCAGGAGGGGTCTACAATGCCGCAATACACAAACAACATCTGCAGGCATTCAACATGAGTTCCCTCAATTCCTTGGTACATGAAAGCATCCAAATTGACACCATTGTAAAAACGGTGCAGGTACTGATAAGGCCGTTGGTAGGCCTCACTCTTGAACTCTTGGTCATCCATAAGGGGATCATCGCCCTGTTCTAATGATGGATCTTCTTGTATTCTCATTTCCAACTCAAGGACCTCTTTGGGTGGACGGCAGTAGACACTTGGAAACACATCCAAGAAGGCAGATGAAACTTTTGCACCCTAACATGAAGAGAAAAATTTATTTATAAAGCATTTGTCTAATTAATGACAACAATTCCTAAGTGTAGAGGTCGACCAATTGATCAGCCGGCCGATTTTTGGCATTTTTTAATTAATCGGCATCGGCCGATTGTGCTGCAAATTAGGCCGATTTATAGGCAGGCGCACTGGCGGGCAGCTAAGCGTTCTTGCGGAACTCCCTCTGGCTGCGTGAGACGGAGCAGCTCACGCTCTGCAGGCTGCAGCAGCTTGTTCACACACAGCCTCAGCTAATGGCAGGGCAAAACAGACCGTTTCAAAAGCGGGATTACGTTTTACCCTACTAGAATTGAGGCTGGAAATTTATGATATTCATAAGTCATTTGCATGTGAAAGTAGAAACACGTTCAATTCAGACGAAACTTCTGGGCTGATTATAACGTGCACATTAACTTTCCTCATGAAATGTGTGTGTAGGTCCGACAATAGCCTCCACAATATCATATATTCGCTCGTGGCCAGCACACTCTTAAGCGGTTATGAGCAGCAGGCAGTGCAATATGTGTGAAATCTTTTATTTTTGTTATCACTATGGCCATTTGACTTATAGCAGTGTCCAGCGTTTCCTATACATTGAGTTATTTGTGGCAGCTCATCACAATATCAAAACTGACCGCCACAAATAGATTTTTCCAAAAGGCTTATACTTCGTTGAATAAAATGAGCGCTTCAAGCTTAAATTTTTTTTAATGCAGCGTGTGTGTTTTTATATGAATGTATCTTTGAAAAGAACCGACTGTCTTCAGAAAAGCTTCGATGTCATTTTCATTTCGTCTTTCCTGTAATGCCTGATAGCGTTTGTGAGCAGCGCTTATTTGATTACAGCCGTTACTGGGGAAACCGCTATATCTCCAGCTCCCAATGCACCTCCTGCTGGCAGAGAATTAATTTGCAGTCTGTGGGAAACACTGGTGTCTGTCAGCAAACATAAACAAAAAGCATCCTTCAGAACTGTTTTTAGAAGGTGCTTAAGTTTTGAGCCATGTATTATTACTCTAAATTGGGCTAATACTACCATTACTATCTTGTACCCTGCAATAATTACTTCCTCAAACTCACTTTTATGAGATGAATGGGAAAAAAAGAGAAAATCGGCCAAAGTTATCGGGCATCATATATCGTCCATCGGCTGCCCTGAATTCTAAATATCGGCATCAGCATCGGCCAGTGAAAAACCCGTATCGGTCAACCTCTACCTAAGTGATTTAATGAGTTAACTTACAGCTCTTCGATCATTTCGGGATGTCCCAGGTCTTAGTATCTCGATGACATACAAGTGCTCATTACTGCTTTTCCACATGTTTCCTTCGGAGTCCATAAGGTATCCAAGGATCAGCAGCCTGAACAGAAATTCATGAAGTCCTTTCTTTACCTGTAAGTATATAAACAACACTGAAAACAGCATCAACATTTCTTTCTATTTCCAAATAAAATAATAAAAAAAAAAAATGAAAAAATCTAAATCAGATAGCTACCATGGTGGTGACATCAAAATGATAGACTGAAAGCTTTTTCTTGGGGCTGTTGAGCAAGGACTGAATGATGACATTTTCATCAACTCTTGGCTCAATTAACCTGATGCACTTCAGCTGTGAAGGCTTCTTGGTGATCTTCAAATTCTCATACATTCGTTTAATGTAAAGTGATTTTCCTTGAATGCATCACACAGATGTAATTTAGCATCTTACACTTTTAGCAAAAATAATTATAATCACAAATACGGTAATTTATTTAGCGGACACAAATTCTGAAAACTAGCCAATTTAAATCCATTACTTGAATATATACTCACCAACTCCTGATCTTTCTGAGGATACAACACCCACACACTGTCTGTCTTTGAACATAGCAGCAGCACTGGATATGTCAGCTGGTACTGTAAAATGCCTAACAAGGTATTGCTGAATACTGACAATTGGTTCTTGGGGAATCAAGTGCAATCTAAATTGACTAAAAGCTGAAGGAAGGTATGCATGTTCTCTGTTAGAGCTGCAGACCAAAACAAGTCTGTAATCATTTCTGCTCCGTGCACTTTGATGCTGAAAAAATTGTTCCACTTTGTAGCTGACTTCATAGGTAAGTTGGTCCACATAGAGCATTGTGTATATCTTCTTTCCCTTGTAGCCAGCAGAGAGACAGCGCCTGAGGAAAAGTTCCACTTCTTCATAAGAAGTGAAAGCACTACAGAGGAGTACTTCATCATAGGTTGGTAGAGGCTGACCCTTGCTGCTCATGTATATTGAAATGCAAGATATCAGAATTTCTTCAGAAGGGCAGATGATTAAATTTGGTTTTCCAGTAGCCATTCCATTTGGAAGTTCTCTCTGAATGTACTTTGTTCTGTCATCCTGTGAGGAATCAGCCTTGTGTTCGCTGGGGCTGTTGGCCAAAATTTCAAGAAGATATCCAAGTCTTCTGACATCAAGGGAGTCTGGCAGAAAATTGTTCATGTTCCGCATGTAAGCATTCCAAATCACACCTAGCTTTTTTGACCCAATAGCATCCTCCAACTGGCTTGCCAAGTCATCAATCAATGGGCATGGCTTCTCAATACTCTCGTTCTCCATCATACTGGGGACTTCCATAAAAGTTTGAAAGTCTAAGTCATCATTTTGCTCAGGAACCTTTTTAATTACTTCATACTGAAGCCTGTGCCAAGCCTGTCTCAAATCTGAAGTGGTGCAATTAGATTTGATAAAGGAGAGCATCATAAGAACTTGATCTTCCATTGCAGCCACATTGCCCTGGGCTAGCTGATGGCACAGGTAGACTACCTGTTCCGCAGTGTAATAGTTTAAGTAATAATGTTGAGATCTCTGCTTGTCCATAAAATCTTTCCAGAAGCATAAGCAGCTCTCCATTTTCTTACAGACTTCTGGCAGCTGTTCTGTGACATCGCCTTCCACCATGACAACACTGACAACATTCCCTAAATTGAAGTCCAAAATGATACATGCTTCTTTACTGTTACAGTTGATGTTTGCCTCCCAGTGTCTGAACAATGGATTTCCAGCAACAAACAAATCAATGAATACAGAGCCCAACCTCTGTACACTGGCAAAAACCTGGAAAAGGAAAATAAGTTAATTTGGGGATAATTACAGTAGTCATGGTGAAATATAACAGAATAAAACATCTAAAAGGTAAAAAGTCACCTCTGCAAACTGATCGACTTCACACTGGCCCTGATCTCCTTTGCCAGACATTAGCATCAATTTATTTTGAAGATCTCGGAGGTCTTCCAGAGAATAAATACGCCTCTCACAGCCCTCATCATGCTCTTCCATAATATGTAGCTTCAGAATATTTTCCAAACACAACTGAAAAAAAGCAATACTCAATGTTTGATATTTCTTAAGTAATATCGCCATCAAGTGTGCCATTTAATGAAGATAAGATAACTAAAAATAACCATTGAGCTATTGTCACTGCTTCTCAAGGAAACTATAAAAATCAACCAACTAAACTAGCTTGGACCAGCTAGAAACCAGGTAGCACTTTCCCAAGCAAACCTACCCCTTCAACCTGATTTTAATTGGCAATCCAGTATAATGTTAGCAAATACTCCTAAGTATTTCAAAATTTCTGTGTGCATTGTCTGTGCTACATTTATTTGAACTCAAACAGTTAATAACAAACCTTCTTTTGATTTTGTGCACTGATAATGTAGATGCCTTTTGTGTTGATAGCCGATGCTAGAGATAGAGATGACAGCTCCACTGACCCATGACTGTCCTTGACTGTTTTCAACCATTCTATGTGTCTTGCAGAGTCACACTGAAACAGAGAAAATGTTGGTGAACAAGAAAATCCGGTAACTCTTTAGAATAGGGAACACTTATTCACTATTAACTACGACTTTTCCCTCAATAAATTCCTAATTTGCTGCTTATTAATAGTTAGTAAGGTAGTTGTTAAGTTGAGGTATTATGTAGGATTAGGGATATAGAATAAGGTCATGTAGATTAAGGTATTAATATGTGCTTAATTAGTACTAATAAATGGCTAATATTCTAGTAATATTCATGCTAATAAGCAACTAGTTAAGAGACCCTAAAATAAAGTGTTACAGAAAATCCAATTTTCTTCCTCTAGTTAGTAAAGCTAGCAGATATTCTTACCAATTTCTTTGGGAGGTTGGGATCATTGTCAAGTGCCTTCCATAGTTTCTTCAGCATTTCTTTAAAGTGCTTGAAGCCAGCATCTGGCTTCATATCATAGAGCATTGAGGAGTAGCCAAGAACTGCATCATGAAAACAGGCTACACGATCCACATCCAAATCATTCTCTCCGGCAGAGATGGAAGCCAAATCCACAAAGACTTTCAACTCATTGATGTCTGAAGTGATAAAAATTAATAACATTTGCTTATAAAACAGCATAAGAATTAAGAAATCACATTCAATTACCAGCACAAACACCTATTATTTACCTTCAAGAGCCTCTTTAACCCAAATAACAAAATTCTTTCTGAGGCCAAGCTCCCTAAGGCACAGTCTACGGGACTCTGTGATGTCCACGAGCACAGTTTTTGCCTGCATCAACTCATTGTCAATGCTGTCAAGACGCTCCTGTTTAAATTCCAAGTGTGTCTGAAGGGAAGAAAGCCTCATGGGTTTACCACATGCCTTATTTTTGATTAAAAATGCATTTATTTGACAATAGGAAACATAATGGTAAAAATTTGATGACTTACAGTAACAAGCAACTTCTCCAAAACTTGAAAGTCTCCTTGTAGGCCGAGTGTTTGTTTGACCATCATGACCACCTGAGCTGACTCCACTGCCAGATGAAGCTCATGGTACTGCTCGATCTGCTGGATTCTTGTCTGGACCCAGCACTGGTCATCATTGTGATCCAGTTTGCATATAATTGCAACTTCAGCTTCCAGTTCATCATATTTTCCCTTGTAGGCTTTGAATGTTACATCAACTTCTTCAAATGTTATTCTACCATCTTTAAGCCTTGTGTATATGTTTTTGTAGGCATCATAACATGGTTCAAATATTTCACTATGAAGATCTTCGAGTGTGATATCCAATTCCTCCTCTGAAGATATTATTCCATCATCTTTAGAGTTCTTTGCAAACACTGCTGCCTGTTTCACCCAACACGATTTAAAAATGTAGCTGTCTTTATAGCGGTTTAGAACCTCTGCCATAGATCGAACATCATCTTCTAGCTCAAAGTAGGTGACTACTCCTGACATTTCAGAGGGAATCTGATTTATTGAACGAATTTCCATGAACTTGTCCAAGTCCATCTCATCAATGTCAATATTCTGTTTTTCTTCCAACCCTTCAAAATCAACTGTAAAACAGAACATATTTAGTATTAAAATGAAAACGCTCTGTTAGTGTAATCTTCATGAAAGCGATGTTATTGTCAGAAGCTCAGCAGATAATGTGGCATATACTATACCCATCACATGCTCTTGCAGATTGCGGCTCATTGTAATAAGAGCATCCACCAGTGCTCTCTCATGATTAATAGACTTCACCTCCTCTTGTCTAGACTGAAGAAGTCTCCTCATGGCAATGGTGTCCTTGTATTTTTCATCCTCACAAAAACAGTCTGTAAAAGCAGTAGGGTAATGACTACTCACATTATTATATGGTAAAAGGGTCAAATCTCACATGTGAGGAGTTTTACCTAAATTAAGCAGCTCAAAGAAAGCGCTCCTCTTTTGCAGTATGTGATTGAGTAGCTTTATTGCTATTTTCCCAGTCACAACTTGATTTAAAATGTTTGAGAATAATGAGGTTGCCATGGCAAATTTCTCTCTAGCCTCATCAGAAAGCTGATCAATCAGTTTTTCATCAGCACCTGCAGAAGAAATAAATAAATAACTGTCATGCTGTTTCTGTCTCATTAATGGTAAACACAGAAACCATATAATTATAATAACCATATAAATTACCATGAAGCTGGAAGATATTCTTAGCTGCTGTCCAGCCCAGAAGATGTTTGAGAACAACTTCTTCTTCCTCCAGATAGGTTCCTTTGTCATCTTTTGGCCAGGACTTAAGGATGATGGTAGACACAAGCTTTCCAAATTTCCAGTTTATCCGATATTCGTTTAATTTCTCAAAAAGTTTCCCCTCGGATTTAGTCTGTTAAAAAAAGTCTGCACAGTAAGTGTACACTTCCCATATTCAATACCACACAAAAGGTACCCTAACAACTGTTAGAAAGAAATTTGAAACCATGTACTTTCAACAATGTATTGCTTAAACAAACACGGAAAACTCTAAAGAACAGAAAAGTCTAACATAAAATTTATTTTTATCTCTATGTGCTAATGACTTCTGAAACCAAAATTAACATTGTCATCATTTATTCCACTTCTCGTCAAGTGCTTTTCCTTGTTTTGCATTAAAATCGTGCAGCTCAATACTTGTACAATACTTGATACTGATTGGTCATTTGCGGCAGTAGGAGGTCAGATTTTCAGAGGTCTTGTTTCATACAAGCACAACTGCTGTCATCTGCATCTTAATTTTGAAAACGAAATTGGAGGACTTCAGCTCCAAAATTGTTGCAGCGTTCTTGTTGCCATGGATGATTGTTTTGTACATTGTAATGGATTATTTTTCCTTGTGGAATGCTAAGGAAATACTATACAAGTAGGATTTTAAGACAATTTCCACTCAAATATTTCATATTCGTTTTATATATGTTTTGCACAGCCATGTAATAAGGATAACTGTACATTATCCCTTACATGTTTTCCTCAAAGAAAGAAAATTGTTTGAAACTACCTAATTATAGGAAGTGAGCTAATATCATTTTTGGGTGAACTATACCTTTCCATGCACACACACAGGACTATATATATATATATATATATATATATATATATATATATATATATTATACAATCTATTTTGGTCGTAATCCCTAGCACTAAGCATTTCAAGCCAGCAGTGAACAAGTCAGTGAGAACAAAGAGAAAGGCCTTTACCTGACATATTGTGGTAACAGCCTGGAGAGCACACTTCTCGACACTACCCACCAAATAAGGATGGGAGCCATTAAGTTCCTCAATCTTTGAACAATAAACCTGGATTTGATCCAGTTGATCTTCCTAATAGAAGTAAAAATAAATAGTTTATTTAGAAGTACAGAAAATTGTCAAAGATAGCTGATAGCTGTCAATAAACGGATTCATATCTGATGACCCTAAAGTGCATATAAATTGATAGTAATTATCAATCCAGATTACAAGTTCACAACTGTGAAGCTAAGACATTTCTTTTGCTGTGTCACTGTAGATTCAGTATTGGTGCAGGACATACTGTCAGAATATTTAGTACAGCGTTACCTGCACACCAGTGGAATAGTGAAGATATTTAATAAAGTTAATGAAACTGAAAGTCATGAATTTGTAATTATTAGTATTTTTTTAAAACAAAATATATAAAATAGTGGACCATTTTCCAACCCAAGTAAACATGCATACTGGAACTGTGTAATTAATACCTGTTGATATTTCCCCTCAAAGTCTGTTGTAAATGTCTCTCTCCATTCTTTAGTGAAGTCCTTACTCATGAAATCTATGGCTACAATGTTATTCCAAATCTGTCAAAAAGAACATAAAACATAATTATTGTAGTAAATTATATAGATTTAAAATTTGCGTAATGGACTGGTTAGCTTGTATGATCATTTGTTCTGCTTACCTCAATTTCTGTAGTGAAGCTGGCACCCGTCACATAACTTCTGTTTAAAAGTCTACCTTTTAAAGTTTGTGTGCTCCATGCTCTGACAGTTTGCTTGGCCTCATTGAGTAATGCAAGTATCTTCTCAGAAAAAGCGTCTGCTTGTTGTGATGTCTTAAAGATTAAAAAAAATATTACATTTGTCACACTGAATCAATGGTATGTCTTCTGAATGACTATTGGCTTTAATTAGTATTTTAAAATAAAGATATTATGATTTCAGAATGGAATACCTGGGCAAATCCTGATACAGAGGCGACAAGGTTCATGCAACCAACAGGAATATCAGTGAAATTGCGTCCATAGCTGTAGTAATGAACTAGATTGCAGATCTTTTGTAGAAGTTTGCAAGTTGCTTGTATGCACTGAATGCCATAATCCTCATTTGGACAGCTACAACAGTAATGAAAGCCAGTTAGCAAGTGTACTTTGTTAGGGCCATTATATTTGTTTGGATCAGATTTTCTTCTTCTGTATTTTATCTTACATTTTTGCCATGAGCCCCCAAGGCAATAAAATCAGATTTTATGCAAATCTAATGTATTTTAGTGAACTTTACCTGTATTTTTTTTCAAACAAGTAACTTTGAATGTGTGCCAGAATCTCTGCTACACTCTAAGATAAAAACATAATAATCAAATATGGACAATGCAAACAGCAACGTTTTTCAGAGTTACAGTTCCTTTTATTTGCCAAAGATATACTGCAAGTCAATTTAATCTGTTCTGGTTTGTACATATATGGTTATTTGTTGTGATGGCTTGATACTCACTGTGGATGTTAAGAAGGTTATATCATTGGGGCATTTCATGGTGAAAAGCTGTAGAATGTCCAGGAGCTCTGCTTGGATGATAGAGCTGCACTCGACCAACTCCTCTACGGTCATCAGATACATCCAAGACCGTGCCAGCAGTTTGTCCACCTCCACCAAATGTCCATGGGTCTTCATGAGATTGAGCATTGCCCTAAAATAGAGGGATTCAACAGACATCAATGATATATTAATCATATATTAATATGGTCATATATTAAAGGGGGCTCAAAAGTTTAACACTAACATGATCTAACCTAGAATTGGGGGGGAAAAAAAAAACCTTTGGAAACCTACAGACAATTTTAGTACCTTCGATCCTGGGATCTGGTGGAAGTTATATTAGCTGATTTGAGTCCCTGCAGTCCAGCCCAGCTCATATCATATTGTGTGTTGACCTTAGAAGACACTGGCTCAAATGGTTTTGAAGTGCCCTTGAGAAGGTGCAGTAGTGGAATTACAATGACCCATTTGGACATGTCCTCTGCTCTCACTCTGTTGATCAGTTCCTTCACCATGTCAGACAAGCTGAAGAGCAAATCAGTTATCAAAAGTTCTTAAAAGATTTTAAATAATATTGCTTTTCTCAAAACAAGCTGGACTCAAGTCTGTTCTCTGTCTATTAAACCAATGTTCTGAGATTTTTATAAGCTGTATTAATGCAGATGTCTGTGGCATGCTGTTGAAAAATTATTTTGGCAATTTGTAAAAACAAACACTTTTACAATACAATAGAAGTGGCCGACTGAATTGGAGGGGAGCACACAAAGACTACTTTTATAGTACATTTGAAGGGATATTTCATCCAAAAATAAAACTTTTGTCATTATTTATTCACCCTACTTTTGTTTTCAAAAAAAGAAAGAAATTCATACAGGTTTGGAACAACATGAAGGTGAGTAAATGATGATAATATTTTTGGGTGAACTCTCTCGTTAAATGCAATATGCATTCACTGCATATAAAAAACAACAACATAAACATTCTGCTGAACCTCTAATTTTGTATTACATGGGGGGGAAATAAGGGTTTAGTTGAACATAGGAATGGGGGAATTTAAATTTTTGGGTGATCTATTTCTTTAAAAACAGAAAAATGAAGCTCATAATATGCTAAAGAATTTCTTTGCAGTTCTTCCTCAAAAGGTATAATTTGAACAGTAATTTGTATATAAATCTGTATGAAAATTTGTCTTTTTGAGGCAGAATTATGATTGAATTTTTTTTTAGCTATGTAATAATTGATTAATTGATAATCAAGTTCTTTTTTAGGATCTGTTTTGTGTTCTTGTTATATGTACAGTATTTGCTGTGTTCAATACTGCAATCATCCAGGTGTGCAGGGAGTGGTTCTTTATTTGTTATAAAAGGCAAAAATATTTGTAATTTTACAAATGTTCAAATAAAATGACCTTGAGATAATTTTGTATTCTACCATGGTGTGCACATGTTCTACAGTTAATTTGATGTGATGATCTCTCTGACCATGCAGACTTTGTCCAGTCACAAAATTTTCAGTTTATTCCAGAAGTGTTTTGTTTTGCAATATGTTCTCTCCAGAGCTCTATAATTAACTTATAACCAAGATAACTATACTCACTTTTCTATTGCTGAGAATGATTCTGTTATGTCTGTCCAGAAAGATAGGAATTTATCCTTAGGCAATTTTGGCAGGCACAGGGCAGTGCAGAGACGAGAAAGAGTTCCCTTGTCTAATTCTAAACGATACTGTTGCCATACATAGAGCATAATAAGGCCAGCCTTCAGTGGCTCCTTGATGAATTCACTCTTTTCCTCATTGTCTTTCTGTAACTCGGGAGTCACCCGCTCCAGCATGAACTGCTTCAGAAGCTTTCTCACCTGACATAATAAAAATGAGACGATGTTAGGATTTCATGTAGACATTTGCATTTGAACACTAAATACCGGTTTGTGCTCTTAAAGGCTTAGTTCCACAAAGAGTGAAAATTCTGTCATTATGTACTCAAGTTTATGTCTCTAATTTTAAATGTGTATGAACGTCCTTCAGTACAACACAAAAGTGCAATATTGCATAAAATAATATTGCAGAGTAGCGTTTTCTATTATATTAAAGGGGTCATATGATGTTGCTAAAAAGAACATTATTTTGTGTATTTGGTGTAATGAAATGTTTATGCGGTTTAAGGTTAAAAAAAAAACAAAAACATTATTTTCCACATACTGTACATTATTATTTCTCCTCTATGTCCCCCCTTTCTGAAACGCGTAGATTTTTACAAAGCTCATCGGTCTGAAAAGCAAGGTGTGCTGTGATTGGCCAGCTATCCAGTGCGTTGTAATTGGCCGAATATCTCAAGCGTGTGACGGAAATGTTACACCACTTACCATATTGTGATGTCCTGTCAGGCTGGAACGACGATTCAAAAACATGAAAACCCATTATAAATGAGGCCTTTGTTGCATCCAGTGGGGACATAATTCCGGATTATAATTACTTATTCTGTCTTTTAACGTATTGCGTTGCATCGCGCCGCGTAAACATAAAACCATGTCTGCATTTGTGATCGGAGAAATGACAAACAACAAGCCCTACTGAACACTGGCCAAAACTTGCATTTGAATCATCAGTGGCAAATTCTTTAAACATAAAAAACGTACTTACAGTCTGATTCAGAACAGCCGGCATTGTAGTCTACTCTACCAGGACCAGGAAACAGTCCTCCATAAAATGTGCTACACACATCTGAATATTTGGCTTGAAGTGTTCCGGAACAGTGTTGTAAATACAACTTAACCACTAATTTCTAGTCGTGTCCTCTTTTGGAAAGCCAAACAAAGTAGTTTCACTTTCACAACGAAAAACACACAGCGCCTTCACGACATGGTGGCAGCAACAATACTACAGCGAGAATAAAAGTTATGCCTTCTTTCTTTGCGTGAACATTTGGGCGGGGTTATGCAAATCTTCCCACATCGTGACGTAGACATGTGGGGGCGTGTTAGAACGAGCCATTTTAGGTAGGCATGGTTGACTCTTAACTTTTATAAACAATATCTCTTTGGATTTGAGACTTTAGTCTTGGCAACTTTACAGATCTTTTTTATGCAGAGCTTGTAACACTCCAAAGAGAGTTGAATTGAAATCGCATCATATGACCCCTTTAACTGTGACTGTCAAGTTCCCTTTTAAGGGAACTTCGAACTGCGTCCTCTAGGGATCGCTATGGGCAACGCCTCGACGTGACCCGTGTCTGAAGCATACATTCAAAAAACACCAACAACATGTTGGCCGGTAAAAATAAAGGGGCTTTCCCTCTCGCGCTTGTTGGCCGTGGATGAGGGTGAGCCGCTGGAGGATGATGATGTGATTTTCCTAACATCGTCTGATCCAGGGGCCAGTGCTCTGCTGGGTTCGGCCCAGGAAGAGCAGGAGATGTCTGAGGAGGGCGAAGAAGTTGAGGCTGAGCCCTCCCAATCCTCCTGCCCTGCGTATGATGAGCTACTGGAGGTTATGGATCATGCCACGGCGAGGCTTGACTTGGCGTGGAAGCGGGCCAGGAAGGAGGCGCCACGAGGTCGTCTCGACGAGCGTTATCTGTCTGACCATAGCCCCCCAGCTCAAGTGAGCCTTCCTTTTCTTCCTGATCTCCATACGGAGGTCGAGAAGGAAGCGGCTATGAGAAGATGCCCCCTGTAGAAGAGACGCTGGCTAGCTATCTCTCAATGGGTGAGACATCCTCTCTCAAGACTCCCTCCTTGCCATCTAAGCCCCTTCAGGATACATCTCGCTTAAATGGCAGGGCATACGCAGCAGCAGGTCAGGCTGTCGCTTCGTTGCACATGATGGCGGTGCTTCAGGCGTATCAGGCTGATCTACTGAAAGACCTGGATAAAGGGGAGGGCCTTTCTCCTGATGAGGTAGCTGAGTTGCGCCGCACCACGGATCTTGCTCTCCGTGCTACTAAGCAGGCTGCCTCTGCTATGGGCAGATCTATGGCAGCCATGGTGGTAACGGAGAGACATCTGTGGGAGAACCTGGCAGATATCGGGAAGAAAGAGAGGGGCTTTCTCCTCGATGCTCCGGTTTCGCCTTCCGAACTTTTTGGTACCTCCGTCGAGAGGGTGGTTGAGAAGTTCAGCGGTCTTCAAAACCTTAATTCCACGAAGGATCACAGGCTTCTTGGTCATCAGGTCCCCGGCACAGCACCACAATACTCCTGGACGTCCGGGCTGGGCTTATGCTTTTCAGGCTGCCCTGACTGGGACGCCATATCCAGGTTCGCCCCGAGGGGCTTCCTGTGAATCAGGAGATCCCCTCTCGCTGAGACGTCGAGCGGGAGGTATGAGTGGCGTTTTTGTGAGAAACCCTTCTGGTGAAGTGCTATTGCCAGGCAGTGCTCCCCTCGCCTCAGAGGGTTGTCTTTGAGCTTGCCACTCTCGTTTGGCTGTCTCAGGACTTCTGGGCATCTGTGAGCAGATGCTTAGGAATCTCTATAAAAGCCATACTATGGTAAGTGCACACGCTAAGCTTCTGTGCACTTTCTAAATATCCACATGGTGGTAAGTGTGCACGCTGAGCACTCTGCGCACTTTCTAAAATCCACATGGTGGTAAGTGTGCACGCTAAGCACTCTGCGTACTTTCTAAAATCCTGTATGGTAAGGGTTATGCGTTGTCAGCCTTGTTCCCTTTCTCTGAGTTGGCTTAGGCCCTGGGACTCGCCTTGAGCTCCACTCAACTAGTGTGTCTCCGTTGATAAATTTTTTGAAGCATCGCTCCCCTCACTGTGAGGGTTATTTATGAGCATGGTGCTTTCTTCGGAGCATTCAAATTTTCTCCCCTTCTGAGGAGTGGAATTCCCCACTTTGTGGGCTGCTCTCGTGGTTAGCAGTGCTCTCCTCTATCGGAGGGTTGCCTATGAGCACGCTACCTCTTTTCTTAATTCGGAGTTCTCCTTTCACGTGGAGAGTTGAGTTCTCCGTTTTCCCAGAGCACCTGGAACCGGCAACATCAGGCGAACTAGGCCCTTCCTCTGCCTCCCTGATGCGCTGGGTTTTGGCCCAGGAAGAGCAGGAGATGTCTGAGGAGGGCGAAGAAGTTGAGGCTGAGCCCTCCCAATCCTCCTGCCCTGCGTATGATGAGCTACTGGAGGTTATGGATCATGCCACGGCGAGGCTTGACTTGGCGTGGAAGCGGGCCAGGAAGGAGGCGCCACGAGGTCGTCTCGACGAGCGTTATCTGTCTGACCATAGCCCCCCAGCTCAAGTGAGCCTTCCTTTTCTTCCTGATCTCCATACGGAGGTCGAGAAGGAAGCGGCTATGAGAAGATGCCCCCTGTAGAAGAGACGCTGGCTAGCTATCTCTCAATGGGTGAGACATCCTCTCTCAAGACTCCCTCCTTGCCATCTAAGCCCCTTCAGGATACATCTCGCTTAAATGGCAGGGCATACGCAGCAGCAGGTCAGGCTGTCGCTTCGTTGCACATGATGGCGGTGCTTCAGGCGTATCAGGCTGATCTACTGAAAGACCTGGATAAAGGGGAGGGCCTTTCTCCTGATGAGGTAGCTGAGTTGCGCCGCACCACGGATCTTGCTCTCCGTGCTACTAAGCAGGCTGCCTCTGCTATGGGCAGATCTATGGCAGCCATGGTGGTAACGGAGAGACATCTGTGGGAGAACCTGGCAGATATCGGGAAGAAAGAGAGGGGCTTTCTCCTCGATGCTCCGGTTTCGCCTTCCGAACTTTTTGGTACCTCCGTCGAGAGGGTGGTTGAGAAGTTCAGCGGTCTTCAAAACCTTAATTCCACGAAGGATCACAGGCTTCTTGGTCATCAGGTCCCCGGCACAGCACCACAATACTCCTGGACGTCCGGGCTGGGCTTATGCTTTTCAGGCTGCCCTGACTGGGACGCCATATCCAGGTTCGCCCCGAGGGGCTTCCTGTGAATCAGGAGATCCCCTCTCGCTGAGACGTCGAGCGGGAGGTATGAGTGGCGTTTTTGTGAGAAACCCTTCTGGTGAAGTGCTATTGCCAGGCAGTGCTCCCCTCGCCTCAGAGGGTTGTCTTTGAGCTTGCCACTCTCGTTTGGCTGTCTCAGGACTTCTGGGCATCTGTGAGCAGATGCTTAGGAATCTCTATAAAAGCCATACTATGGTAAGTGCACACGCTAAGCTTCTGTGCACTTTCTAAATATCCACATGGTGGTAAGTGTGCACGCTGAGCACTCTGCGCACTTTCTAAAATCCACATGGTGGTAAGTGTGCACGCTAAGCACTCTGCGTACTTTCTAAAATCCTGTATGGTAAGGGTTATGCGTTGTCAGCCTTGTTCCCTTTCTCTGAGTTGGCTTAGGCCCTGGGACTCGCCTTGAGCTCCACTCAACTAGTGTGTCTCCGTTGATAAATTTTTTGAAGCATCGCTCCCCTCACTGTGAGGGTTATTTATGAGCATGGTGCTTTCTTCGGAGCATTCAAATTTTCTCCCCTTCTGAGGAGTGGAATTCCCCACTTTGTGGGCTGCTCTCGTGGTTAGCAGTGCTCTCCTCTATCGGAGGGTTGCCTATGAGCACGCTACCTCTTTTCTTAATTCGGAGTTCTCCTTTCACGTGGAGAGTTGAGTTCTCCGTTTTCCCAGAGCACCTGGAACCGGCAACATCAGGCGAACTAGGCCCTTCCTCTGCCTCCCTGATGCGCTGGGTTTTTGGCTAAGCTCACAGTACGCTTACCCTTCATGATTTCTAACGGACAGGCTGTAGGTCGAGCCTCCCTCTTGGCTGAGAGCTGGGTGTTATGCTCCCTCAGCTAGGTAACTTATAGCTAGCCATTCCAGCATTATACCATAGATTGAGTTGATGACTTCTCAAACATATTGTTCATGGGATGCACCATTTCCATCTATGGGCTGCTCCTTCAGAATGCCACGAGGGCCCCTTAGAACGGTATCTTTAAAATCCATGTTATAGTAAGCGTGCACGCGAAGTCCCTGTGCACTTTCTAAAATCCACACTGTGGTAAATTCGCACATTAAGCATTTTGCGTTCGTTCTAAAATCCTGTATGGTGGGGGCTATGCGCGGCGGCTTCGTGCCCTTTCTTTTGAGTCGGTTAGGCCCCAATTCCACCTTGGGCACCACTCCACCTATGTATCCTCAGGATACCTATTTAAACAGGGTGTTGCTACTAGGGGTCTGTTGAGACAGTTCCTTCAGCAAGCTCATGCAGAGCAAGCGGTAGCCCCTGGGTGACAGGCCAAGACCTAGTACGATTCTAGGCACTTGGTCGAATCTATTCCTGATTCCAAGCATTGAGCTCTACCCCGGGCCCAGGAGTTCTGGCCCTAACAGGTAGGTTTTTTGGGATAGGTAGCTTAGGCCTTTGGCTGTAGGGGATAATGTCACTGACAGCCATCTAACGTCCCAGGGGCAACTCCCTTAAAGTTTTTGGTAGAGTTGGTACTTGGTGCTCCCCTGTGGTTTGGCATGCACTCCCCTCAGCATGGTGGCGTGGGTATACCGTTCCCCATAGCGATCCCTAGAGGACGCATTTCGAAGTTCCCTTGAAAGGGAACGTCTCAGGTTACGCATTTAACCATGGTTCCGAGTATGCATCATTCTGCCATGCATCGGACGCAAGCTTCAGATGAAGAAGTGGATGACGTGTTCTTCCGGTGCCTAATTATACTATAGTCGCACCGGTAGTGACGTTATAGGCTGTCGGCGGCCAACATGTTGTTGGTGTTTTTTGAATGCATACTTCAGACACGGGCCATGTCGAGGCATTCCCCACAGCGACCCTTAGAGGATGCAGTGTCTCGTTCCTTACTCAGGGAACCATGGTTACATACGTAACCTGAGAGGTTAAAAAAGGAAGAAAAAAAGCACCATAAAAATATTATAAAAGTAGTCAATTTGGCATATGTGCTATATATTCTGAATGAAGTCATCTGAGTTTTTTGTGAGGAAAAGGCCAAAATTTATAAGAAAAATCTTCCTGTTGCCATAGCTCTTAAATCTCGGTAAACGAGATCTTTCACATGACTATATTCTTTTGAGGTCAGGTTCTAAATATTTTTTGTAGTCACGTTCAGTACATACTGTATATGCCACATCAGGATGTGAACTAAAGATGTTTGACATAAAATATTGTGCACAAGTGGTACTCCAAATTAAGTTTAATTATAAATGTTATACCAATAAGTCTCGATCGCCAGTAAATGTTAATAGATTTGAACTATACTTAGTGTGAAATAAATGTATCTGAAGTACTGTATATAGCTTTTTTACTAGTGACTGCATTACATCCTGCAACATCTGGACAAACCCAGAACTTCTGCCCATTGTGGACTTCAGTTCAGCCTTCAAAAACATAATCTCAGATATCCTCCTGACCAAACTAACTTAGTTCTCTGTGCCCACCTCCACCTGTCAGTGGAGCAACTTCCTGAAAGCAGCAGCTAGTGAGTTTGAGGAAATTCACATCTAGCACCTGCAATATCAGCACTGGTACTCCACAGAGTTGTGTGCTCTCTCCACTAATCTTCTCCCTATACACAAATGACTGCATCTCTACAGACCCCTCTGTCAAACTCCTGAAGTATACAGATGATACCATGATCACTGGACTTATCCAAGATGGTGATGAATCTGTTTACAGAAGAGAGGTTGAACATCTGGATCTCTGGTGCAGTTAATACGATCTGGAGCTGAACACGAGAAATCCCAGTACTACTGCTCTTCCTAACCATTCACAACAGCACTCTGGCAGCAGTGGAGTCATTCGGGTTCCTGGGATCAACCATCTCCCAGGACCTGAAGCAGAACACTCACATTGACTCCACTGAGAAAAATCCGAGCAGAGGTTGTACTTCCTTTGTCAAGTTCAATCTGCCACAGGCATAGATGACAGTTTTATTCAACTGTTACTGAGTCTGGTTTGGTTCAGCCACCAAATCAGACTGCAATGGATTATTAGGACAACTGAGAGGGTCATTTGTGTGCACCTGCCCAACATTCAGAACATGTATTTCTCCAAAATAAAGAAATTACATCATCACAGACCCCTCACACCTAGGCTAAAGCTTGTTTTTACTTTTGTCCTCAGACAGATACTACATATCTCTGTGCACTAGAACAGGGGTTTTCAACCTTTTAGGACATGCAAGTGCACTCGTGCCCCCCCCCAGTATTACTGTAGTCACACCGAATTACTTTATTAACATTAACATAAAAGCAAATATCCATTAAAGCTATTAAAGCAGCGAACAATTTTTCTTTTGCTCTTTTTGATTAACATTATTTACATAAGAAATGCACGGACCCGTTATACCGATGTACATTTGATATTTTCTTTACTGTTTACATTCACTTAAAACAACCGACTGTGCTTACAAGGATACTTGTAAAGACAGCCATTGGTATTCACCTGCTGTCTGAGAAGGCTATCTGTTTGTGCACTTCAGGTGTGTGAGCGGTGCGCATAGAAACACTCTATCACAGTGCGTGAGTACCGCATTGAGATGTCCTGGGTTTAAATGGTTTAAAATTACTTTAATGTTTAAACTGACAAGACTTCAGCGTGCATAATTATACTGAAACATAAATATATAACCAGTTTACCGGATTCAATGTGATGGCTGAGCCGGTTTCTGAGATAACAACATGCCAATGCGTGGTTGGATTTCAGACACGGCTAATCGTAAATCATCTTACAGTCAATAAGCGTGACCAGGGTTGCCAGGTTTTCACAACAAAACCTGCCTAATTGCTACTCAAAACTACAAAACGCACGGCAAGTGGTAAAGTAGCCCAATTCCGTGGGAAAACTGCGTAAATGTATGAATGTGTTTAATATGCGTTTAATATGTGATGAGTTACATATGGTTTACTTACATCTTTTTCACTGTAATCGAGTGAGTACCATTTCGTATGTGTCTTTTCAAACACAAAAGGGTTTCCATAGACCTCAAAAAACTGTCTGAGTTGACTAAAGAAGCTGCTGAGGTTCATTTTGCTCCAGCTTCTCAGGAGGTCAAAAATAGATCCCAGCATGACTGTACCAGCAATTTGTCTCCCCTGGAGTACACCTTTCTTATGATCAGGCCAAACAGCTTTTCTGATCCATTCAAACATATTGTTAGATGGTTCTGCACAGATGATATCATCATACTGATGCCATTCCCCTGCAATACACCAAAAGAACAAATTTAGTCTCTTAAAAGTGAAAATTAAAAATAAATATAGACTTCTGAAGAGCTTCACCTACCTTCATCATTTAAGAGATGTGATTTAACAAACAGACATCTGTTGGTGGTTTCATCTGAATCCAATTTGTATATGTATTCATAATGTAATTCATACTTCTGCTTTTTTGCTTTATACACAACATACTTGTAGGGGATGGACACAGATGCAGCATCAGCTCTTTTGCATACAAATTTCCCTTCAACAAGAAATCCATGCTCCCCAAGATCCCTAAAAATCAAATTATTCTTAAATAACTGATTTCAGCAATGAATAATAAATATCTGGCTCTGAAAATATTTACTAACCGTGTCACAAACAGTTCGATTAGATCTTTTTCCCAGTTACCAATGTGACTACCAGCTCTTATAAAAATATAATCCTCCTCTGGCTTAAACTTGAAGTGTTTTGACAGGACTGCATGAAAGTAAATGGTGAGTTTGTCACTGGAACTTATATGCTGATTTGATGCTGGATTTCTGCAATTAAAAAATATTGATACAATAATATTCCAGTGGGAAAAACTGAACTATAAGTGTGACCAAAAGTGCATTCATCACACGATTCAGCATACCTTTTTGGGAGCGTGACACACTGACTTTCTGTATCATCACTTTCTTTCCGTTTCTGGTCCATAGCAGAATCTTTCTTTCCATGTTTAGACTGCTGTTGTTTCGGACCGTGCTCAGCATTCAATGGTGAATCTCCACTGGAAATGTGATTCTTCTAAATGCAACATTAACAGAAATGGTCATCTTTCAACTCCATGTTTGGAATTTACAGTAACAGACCAACATATTGGTCGATATAACCAACCTTTGGGTTATCTGAGATTGTCAGTGCTAGATAATAAAACATGTCTGACAAGCTTAAGCTTTAGTTCTCTCTAATTACAGCTCCCAAATTTACACCCATACTTGTAAAAAGAAAGAAAAAGAAAGAGAGAGAAAGAAAGAAAGAAAGAAAGAAAAAAAAAGGCAAATTTCAGAAAATGCAAAATCACAGATTCATTGTGATTGTCATTAACAAATAGGTAAGATTTATTATTTGTTTCAATTTATTAACAATAATTTTATTTATAATTTCTATATAAATATATATTTCATTTTTGTTTACCTTAGATTTATTCTGTGGGCCAAACACCACGACCTGTGATGAATTCTGCGGTTCCTGATTCTGATTTCTGTGAAGTTAAAGTATGTATTGACATTTCAATTAAAATGACATAAGAAATCTGGTTTTAAAAAAACAAGCATTATTTATCAAAATACATACAAATATTTGCTTACCTTTTTGTTTTAGGAGATGAGACATGCTGAATGGCTTTACTGGTTTCTGCTTCCTCACTTTTATTTTGTTTCTCAGATGCTGTATTCTTCTGGCCTGCATGAGCAGACTGCTGCTTCTGACTCTGCTCAACCTTCACTGAAGAATCGGCACTGGAATCGTGATTCTTCTAAATAAACAAAAATAAATGCTCATCAAATACAGTAACTCCATGTTTGGGATTTCCAGTAACAGACCATCATATTGGTCCAGTTAACCAATCAACTATGGCCTATCTGAGATTGTTAGCGTTAGCTAATAAAACGTCTGCCTGCCCTGCCCAAAGCTTTAGCTCTGTCTAATTCCAGCTCCCAAATTTACACACAGTAGGTAAAATGTATTATTTGTTTCACTTTATTAACAATAATTTTATTGATCATTTCTATATAAATATATATTACATTTTTGTTTACCTTAGATTTATTCTGTGGGCCAAACACCATGACCTGTGATGAATTCTGTGGTTCCTGATTCTGATTTCTGTGAAGTTAAAGTATGTATTGACAATTCAATTAAAATAACAAATGCTTCTTGTTTTTTTAAACCAGATTTCTTATCAAAATACATAAAAAATATTTGCTTACTTTTTTGTTTTAGGAGATGAGACATGCTGTATGCCTTCACTGGTTTCTGCTTCCTCACTTTTATTTTGTTTCTCAGATGCTGTATTCTTCTGGTCTGCACAAGCAGACTGCTGCTTCTGACTCTGCTCAACCTTCACTGAAGTATCACCACTGGAGCTGTGGTTGTTCTGTGCCCCCACATCATGATCATCTGTCTCCCTTTGATTTCCTGTGCTGCTCTTTATGTTTGCATTCTGGTCCATGTCACCATCTCGATCTAGAGTAGTTTGCTTTCTTTTGGACACACTCTTTTGTCCTTTATTCTTAGATTTTACTTTATCTTCATCTTTCTCATTTGCTTCCATGGTCACTGCTGGAGAAGCTTTGTCAGTGCTAATGCTGATCAGCTCTTGGGTCAATTGCAACTTAGATGTTTCTGTCATTTCAGGTACTACACAACTCTCTTTGCTACTATTAGGCTGCTCATCTGAGTGACTTACAGCAGCATCTATGGGTAAAGCAGAGACAGCTTGTTGTTTTAGCTCAGCAGTTTCAGTAGGGCTTAGATGAGAGGATGATTCAGCCGGTTTAGGCATGTCATCTACAGTACAGTAAGAGCCATCACTGTCAGAAGATTGGTCTTCCTCCATTTTCTTTTCTTTTTCAGTCAGCGATATATCAGAGAGATCTGAGGTCAGAGACGAATGGCCCTCTGCAACACCTGCTTTTTTCTTCTTCTTCTTTCTTTTCTGTAGAAGCATGATGAAAAAAAATTTGCATTATAAATTACAACAGAATTTCAAAATAATAAAATATTTAAGGAATAAGGTTTTTTTTAAAGATTTTAAAAAATCCAGGACTATTTCATAGTTATAATTAATTTTCATATCCAGCACCTTTTTCTTTGGGTTTGGGATTATATCTTCATTTTGTCGTTTTGGGGATATATTGGCATTCTGGTAATCCAATGCTTCTGATTCACGTCCTATATCAGTCATTTCTGCATCGGTACCATGTGGAATGTTTGAGGATGTTTGAAACTTGTCTTGTGGCTTGTCTGATAAACAAAAAACAAAGGTCACACAGCAAACACACACTGGGTCTCATTCACTAAGCATGTGCACAAATTTGTGCTTGAAACCTGCGTATGAACGATTTCACAAACAAATGATTCACTAAAACTTTCGTACTAATTTATTCTATATATATATATATATATATATATATATAAAAGAAAAAAAGGAACAACTCAAAGCACATGTACGCAAAAATTAAACTCTGATTGGTATTAAAAATCTATATAATATATGTGTGTGTATGCATGCATGCATGTATATATATATATATATAGTTAAGACAAAATGTATGTTTCATCTCAGGATAATGGTTATATATTTTATAATAATGATAAAACGTATATTTAATCTTAAAAGTATTTAATCACATACAGTGAAAGAGTAAGAAAAGGTGCACTAAACTATAGCTCGAGCTGTGAGGTTTCTCTGAATAATAGCGCATGTACAGGCGGCTAATGAAAGCTCTGTAAACTGGGTCTGTATAAAAGGCGTTTTATTGTGTATGAAATTATTTTGAGGACTGCGCACTTGGTTATTAAGGTTATTAGTTGTATGAATTAATTCCAGGCTACCTTTATGTATCTTTGGCGCTTGAAACATTCTTTGACTTTCATTGTATGGGCAAAAACTACTGAAACAGTCTTTAGATTCCTTTTGTGGTCCACAGAAAGAAAATTAAGTTTGGAACAACATGAATTTTCATTTATGTGTATGTCTTTTACAGTCTGTGCACATATCAAGAATTTCTAAATTGCACAAAATGAATGAAACCCATCATATATGACAGGCGGTTGAATTTGGAAAGTAAGATGGATTTGTGACATCAGCTGAAAAGGAAAGTTGCTTTGGAGGTGGGGAAACTTATTAAAATTTGATGCTGATTACAAAGATGTTTTTCTTTTCTTTGGAATAATGTGTATTAATGAATCACACACAATAAGACCAAAAAACATGTATTTTGATTTGATGTTGACCTTAAGCAGTCAACACTATGACAAAAGAATGTGAAACTCTGTTGATTAATTACATTCATTTTCAACATCATTCATTTACTGTATAAGATGCATCAGACAACATAAGCAATGTGTCTACCTTTATACTGTTGTGTCTGAAACTGCCACACAGTTAAGTATATGGAGAAAAACTAACCACAAATAAGTGAATTGAGATGCAGCTGTACACACCACTGCATATTGTGTTAGATGTTTTATATATATAGGCTACATGTTAAATATCCTGTATAAATGTCATTTTTTATATGAAATCATGTCTTTATCATTTTGTGAAACTTTAATGGAAATAAACAAAATGTATGAATAAAAAATTAAATTACAGAATCAAAAATGGTAAGATCTATAAAGACTCAAGCACCCACCTGCTGCGGTCTCATTTGACTGACATGTCAGCTTACAGCCACACTGACTGCAGAAGATTGGTGCCTTTTCCAAAGACACAAAACTGCACTGAGGACACTTCATTCTCCGGTAATGTCTGCAAAGAGCACAAGTATGAGGTAAGGGGTTTTACCCACTATTCCACAATATAATGATAACATAAGTGGTCACATGACTTCTCAGAACTCCATTTTGCTTTCAATTTCTATTTGCAATATAAGTCAAAGTTCACCATATAGATAATGAATTTAGTAAACACAGACTGCGGGAATCATGTGAATGAAAGAAAACAGCCTACACTTCATCTAAGTGCAGTGATCCACTTTAAAATAAAATAATAAGGTGCCTGATACACTAATAAATGCCTACAACACACAATTGTATCTGAATATTAGACGTCACTAGTTAAAATGCTTCTATTCTGCATTTTTCTAATTTAACGCAAAATACTGTAATAATTCGTCAAAAGTTGTAATGTATAAATGAAACATACATGAAGAAAGATAAAAATAAATACTATGAATTTGAGAATGGCTTAATAATCACATGTCCTGTTTTTTCTTTACCGACAGCAGCACAGGAACTGACATGAACAACCTGATAATCATGTTCTCTCCTTTGATTTAAGAATGTTCCAAAGAGCATCTTGTGCTTCAATTAAAATTTTTAATCTGTACAATTTGGATTAATTTATTAGTTAAGAGCTACATTATGACCTTAAAATAATGAAAAATATCCTTCCTATTCATTTTACATAGTTTTTAACAACTGTATTCTACTTTCACTTTTTTTTTTTTGCACTTAATTTTTTCAACATTACATGATCATTATTTTAAATTACTTTGGCTAAGCATTCTACAAACACAAATGCCCTATACTCTGCATCAGGAAGTCATTGTGATATTCACATACCTGACATACACTGACCTGAACTTTATTATGATTTTTATTATATGTTGCTTGGCAAATCTTAACAGCCAACAGCTATATCACTTGGTGGAAAATTGATAGTTGTGATTAACGAAATTTATTGAACACTGCTGTGTTATACTATTGTTGATGCCATTTTATAAAAGCAGCAAGCGCCACTCCAAGCAACGTTAATTGTCCTCCACTTTACCTTGTGCTTAACTACTGTGCTTAATTCCTTAACTATGGTGAAATCAATTTAAATGCCTGTCTTTCATGACTTCTGGGGAAATTTTACTCTTTTGCAACATAAAAATGATCAAAAGAACAAATAAAACTACATGCATTAATACAAATATAAACAAATAGATAATACAGAAATTTCACCTAAATTAATATAGAAATGAGTTACTAAAATAGCAGATGTAAAAACATACGAATTCGTGTATTTTTTTTCAGACGGTCCCTACCTCTACATGTTGCCAAATCCCCCAATAGAGGCCGCTGTCGCTCAAGTGATTAAGTAAATTAAAAGTAACGCGAGCAAGAAGAAACCCGCCACAAAATTAAACAACAATAATAATACATAGATATTACGATTGTAATCACCAAGCGTATATGGGTATATGCTTATAAATATATTATCTACATATGATAAGCTGCTCCTTTACCAATATAGACTATTATTGATAACGTCAGAGTATGACGTGTCTGAATGGCGAACCTATATTTCACTACCATCCCCTAATCTATTAAACAAACAAAACGTATGTCTCAGATCTAATCGACAACTTAACTTTACTATTTGTGCATAATAAGCCAATATTTTATCAGTAAAATTGCACAACTAATAGCCCGAAACAAACACGACAACGCAATACTGACGTTGACAACCAAGCTAACAAGAATTATGCTCAGACAAGCTTAACGTTACTTAAAAGAATGAAGAGTCTGTGCGAGTGTTATTTTAGCGGTATATGATCTGATATATGACATTAATGCCAGATCAAGAGAAACTCGCAGTCTGGTCTCTTCCTCATGTGACATGCTAAAGCTAAACTGACACACATTATGAAGGCAAGTGTACTCTCAGGTTTGTGTCTTACCTAATGCAGGTGTGCGTTTTCACAGAACAGCACACATGTCATCGTGCATTTGACCCTCAGTCAGTCTCTCAGTTAGATCTGATCACGTTCGTATGCTCCACACACCATGAAAGTATCTGCTGAGGAAGAGCTGGGGAGCTTAACATCTCAGAAGTTTCGTTTCCTGAAAAATGGGCGTCATTTTCATGTTGATCCATTTATACAAAACTACAAGCCAATAACACAATGGGAAGTACTTATATACATTAAACTGTCTGCTAAAAGGCCCGTTTCTTGCTTACATTATTTTATGTAATAATATTAAAAAAAATGTTTATTCAGATGGGTTTTACAGTACACTGCCTTTAGAAAATATCCCTCACGCCCTCAGTTATTTTTAATTCTAGTCACAGAATATTAAATGTAGGCTATTCTTTTTCTCTCCACATATTTGACAAGTATAAAATATAAGTAAACTTTCAGATTTGAAATATATTCTGCAGTGAAATAATTCTGACTGAAATATTCACTTGTTTCTTTGTAGCCTACTTCTTTAAAGACACAAACTAGCCTACATGTTCTGCTTACAGTTGTCGCAGCATCAGCATTTACTACAGAAAGGTCAAAAGTTGTTGTGGTGATTGCTGAATTCAAAGAACTAAAACAAACAACACAATGTACAATAATACAAACTTTAGCAGAATATATGTGATTAATATAATAACTTAATAAAGGCACTTAATGTAGCTAAAGGAAAGTAGGCCTAAATCATTATCACATATTCATATTTCTTCTGTCAGCACATCCCTTGAGGCTCCTTAATTCATATGTGCCTGTCTTGACCCTTCTTCCATAAACTGTGATTTTTTTCAAGATGCCTTCACTGCTCTGAATGCTCATTCTGCCCCCTGCTTGAAGCAATTTTATTTGCATTGTTGCAAACTATGCTGCTGGTCACTAACTATAAATCTGACTTCATAGCACTTGTTACTTCATAAGCCAAACAACTCGTTTTACAGATGATTGTTGTGTGTTTAAAGGTGTGTCTTCTACAGTCTATCAGATAAGATTTATTTACAGCCATTTTATTTGTTCCTAAGTATCACAAGTATGTACATGCTTTTTCATGTGACTTCTAGATTCCTGTTAAGCGTTTCATTCCTTTGACCCCTTCAGGGCCAGTGCTTCTCTTATATCATAAATTATAGTGAAATGTATGATAGTGGACTTACTTGAAAAGATCACCAGGTCAACTCCAAAATGTTTAGCACTGTTGAGTTGTGCTTGGGAACTCAGTTGACCCAAGAAACAAAACAGCAGTTGCACTACAATTGTGACGTATGACAGACTGCTGTATTATCAGATACTATGTTGGATTTTGTTCAATAAAGCAGTTTTGGTGAGTTGCAGAGAACATCAGTCAGGAGAGGAGACAATTGGAATCTTCCTGTCATTGATTTACTTCTGTATTTAGGGTTGCTATTGTAAATTTTCCGGCAAAATGTTCTGATAAACCTGGAAATTCATTTTAAAATCAATGATAGAAAGCTGTTTAAACCCTCAGGGAGTAAAACAACCCAAAACTGTTTTGTATATAATGTATAATAATTGACATATATACTGTATATACATTTATAATTTGCCAGTATTTCTCCAGAACATCCAAGTGCTATTTTGCAAACTTATTTGTTTTTTGGACAGCAGTGACTTCCACCATGGTGACCAACCATTAACTTTATTTTTTTATAAAAAATAAATAATATTTTTTTTTATCATATATAGAAACTTTTTACAAATCATATATAGACACATCAATAGAGACATTATTGGAGCATGTTCCATTTTTGTATCTCTTTAGCTGACACTTTAGGATTCTGATCTCGGATCACTGAGCTCTTCCAGTCATCTTTGCTGGACACACAATACTAAGGAAAGGAGCTACTTTTCCCGTTTATAGTTGTCTTTCTGTGGACTGATGAACCTCCAGGCCTTCAGAAATACTTCTGTAACCCTTTGCATAAATGCAACTCAACAAGTCTTTAATGTTCTGAGATTTCTTTTGTTCGAGGCATGCTTCACATCAGGCAGTACTTCTTGTGAATAGATAACTCAGACACTGTTAGTGTTTTTTATATAGTGCAGCTTTGACCAACAGCTCCAATTTAATTGTATTGTTGGACTCCAGCAGGGCCCTGTTTGATCCAATCAGCAGTGGGAAAGGCTAAAAGCTGGTGTAAAACTGTTCCAAATTTTTTTTACTTTCTATCACATTCAGAAAAATTTTGAAAATGCATGTGACAACATTGCACTAGCATATGTGTTCATCTGGACTACTCAATGTCTACACACCAACAGTTAATCATTGTGGGAAGTGTTGCGAGAAAGTGCACCAAAACATGGTACTTTAAGCTTTGCAAGCTGGAATCACAGGAAGATGAACAGAAATATGAAATAAAGAAACAGTAGATCTCTCAACTAAGTTTGGGTTGAAGACTCAGTCCAAGGGAATCATGTGGACTGGTATCAGAACCAGACTATATTCAAGATTTCTCACAAAAAAGAAAGAAAAAAGGTTGCAGCCGATCGTGGCAACAGTGCCAATGGAAAATACAATATTGCAAATGCAACAAAAGGGTGAAGAATAAAAATAGCAGATATGGAATGGATAGGGTACCTTCTCCTTTTTAAAGCTATGTTTTGGACTTTGTCGACATTAAACACTCACAAGTAGCGCTGGACTGATTCCTTTTGGAGAAGACATTACTCTTACTTTTTTCACCCTACACTGTGAATGATAATACACAAAGTGTTCAGTAACACTAGTTGTTATGTGTTTGTTACTGTTTTGCCTTAGCTGAAGATAAGATAAAATATTATGACCAGCTGATTCAGAAATCAATGCTAAAAGCAGAGCTGACAAACTTTTTTCCTCTGTATGTTGCAAATGGTAAGAGAGAAGAAACAAATTTGAGAAAAGAGAAAAGATGGCAATGCTATAATGGAGCTTCGATAGGTGATACTGGTGCCAATTAACAATTTCAGGACCTTTTAAAACATTTTTTTTTTACCAGTTTCTTCTTTGTAGCTATTTTATATGGACTTTACCATGGAGCTTGTGAAATGGCTGACCCACTGACTGACACATGGCAACAGTGTGTAGAGTGTGACTTCTCAGGTCAGGTTCTGCTATCTCATCCTCAAGGTTACCTACCAGTCTGTGATTCAAATACAAGGATTAGCACTAAAGGACTCAAAATAGTAATTGTAACTAATTACCACCCCCCACCCCCCACTACAATATATAAAATTAAAATAAAGGCAAAATCCACAACATAGTGCTCATATTAATGCCAAAAAAAGAAGGAAAAAAGACTATTTACACATATATTATTATATAGAAATATGGGCACACATAACAGGTGAGCTTATCCCTGGTATATTTGACTTTGTACAACATTCAATGGAGGACAAAACACATAATACCATCAAGATGTTAACCACTTAAATTTTACTTTTTGTTAATACGGACGAAGCGCACTTAAATTTTGCCACCAGTTAGCGTTACTTCACCTGTAATGGTGAAAATGATTCAAATACCGGATGCGTGAATCGATGCGCCTTTTATGCATTGTTTATTCATTTTTTCTTGCAGAAAGCATTCAACTTTAAACATTTATGCAGAGCCATTTTGAATACTGAATTGTTTATCCTTCTGGTTTATTTAACAGGAGATAATTGCATTTTTAATAGTTTATTTGTTCACATGATGTAGCCTACACAAAAAGGCAGAAGTAGTAGCTATATCTAATCTTTGGATAACATTTACATTTATATTAATGCTATCTAACCGGATCAAATTTTGTGTGAGACTCGCATAGTAACCTGATAGCAATTCTAGTCATCTGCTAGGAGTAGATAGACAATTCAGATAAATAAGAGGGAAAAATAAGTGGGATATCAATTGGCATGAATAAGGTTATGCTCTACACACTGTTATGAATGTCATTTAATTCATATCAAAATGGTTTAATTAAAAAAATTAAAATAATTTTTTTAGTTACTTTTATATGGCTATTAATGTGGCAGTGAATTTTAGTGGATGCATGAAGTACACACACGTGTCCACAGGAGTGATCCCAGATATAACTTCTTACCATGAACATGTTCCATTAATATCTGACAACCACAACAAAGTACCAGTATTTTTGTTGTTTTGATCAGCCAACATTTTTTTTTTAAACCGATCAGATTATTTCAAGTAAATGTCCCAGATATTATCTAAGGTAAGGACTTCCATAATGAAGTGTCATTCAGCAACTTGACCAGATACACTTTTTTTAAATTTTTTTTACACAAGACACGTTATAGTACAAAGCAAAACATCCAGCTAAATATAATTTAGCCCATTTATTTACAACACTTTAATGATCCCCCAATTAAGTCAATTAACTAAGCACGTAACAAATCAAAGATGCTCACAATTAAAATATTATAAAAAAATATTGCATTTATATATGGATTTCATGATCCATTACAAATAAGCAATTTTGTTAAAAATAGACACAGAAACAGCAGACAAAAAAAAAAAAAAAAAAAAAAAAAAAAAAAAAAGAATATAAAATTAGAGAAGTGAGATTGTTTGAAGGTTATGTTTAACAATAGTGCTCATGGTGAGCTGGAAGGCATCATGTACGCTGGAGGGGTCTGTGGCATTGGTGAAGTGAGAGTACACCATCTTGCCTGAGGTGGTAGCGCATGCCACAAACTGGTCAGTCACATATTGAGCAGCACAACTCACATCACAGTCAGACCCTGCATCCCAACACAGAGAAACACATTAATCAGTTCCTTAATATATTCAAACTTTACCAAATATAATTTCAAAAGGTAAAAAGACAATGATGGCCTTGTGCATTTTTTTATACTACTATTGCATACAGTATGCCGTATACACATGTAGCATGTACAGTTTTAAATAAGGAACTCGCTAAATCCTGCCTTAAAAACAGTGACATTTCTACCTTAGCTACTATAATGATTTGCCTAATGCCAGTCTAAAGAAGTCCAGTGTGTCTGGATGTGTTAAACGGAATTGCACAGAAATTATGCAACATACTTAAACATATGGCTCTTATAAGAGTGACGTGAGGTATCCAGAGAAAATGGATTATTAGTATCTGCAGTCTTTAATTACATAGCAAAGGGCCAACTGGACAAGGAAGGGCAACAAATCAACACACACACACACACACACACAGAGAGAGAGAGAGACCGACCGAGAGAGAGAGACAGAGGCAAACAACATCTACGGTCATTAACTGAATACTTTGTAACTTCAGCAAGCTTATTTATAAACCCTGTAAAGTAAAATTTTGCTCCACAGAAATAAACAAACAAAGACTGTAAAAAAATGTTAGTACCTTTGAAGTCTGGTTGATAAAGTCGCAGGTGTCTCCCAGAAAACAGTATTTTCTCAGCAAACAGATCAATTTTGTTCATAAATAAAACCTGAAAATTGAATTCACATGCAAAGTTAAAAGAAAATGAAAAACATCTGAAGCCATTCAACCCTTTCAATTAATTCATCCCTATTGTTTTTGTCTATTGCAGAACAAAGTGTTTGTTATATTAATTAGTATATACTCTGAAAATTATTGCATGACAATTCTTAATAGGAGCATTAACTAATGGACAAAGACAGCATCATATGGAAATGCATAACTGAAGTGGTACAGAATGATGGGTGTAAAGAGGTCAGCACTTGTGATGAAGCAGGTTAGGTGTACACTAAATCTCAATGAGTGCAGACAATTAAGGGCGGTTATGAGGAGGGGAGGGGCTTAGAAACATTCTTTCAATGGACTCATAAAAAGCACAAATACAATCAAGCTTCATGTAATAGTATGAATAATCATCTTTGCAGACATCTTTTTTTTAACCCCAGTTCAGATCAAAGATGACAATAACAGAATTAAATAGTGTGAAAGCCCTAATGTCAGATTACACCGATTTTACAGGCCCTGAAACAAACCCAACTCACCAGAGAAGCTCCTCTGAAAAACACACTGTTACATGTGGATCTGAAGTACTCCAGGCTTTCACAGAGACGGTTCTGTTGTTTAAAAAAAATAAAAAATAAAAAAAAAGTTAAGCTACATTTTGTAATGCTTGGTATTTTAGTGTGACATGGTATGAGGAATATGGCAGGAGCAATTTTCAATCCACTTCATCTTTTCCTCTTTTTAAACTTTCCTATTAATCTTCAATGGTTGATAGTATAGTATATATTTATTTAATGCCATGTCAGCATCAAAGGCTATTTTCATGGCAAAAACATAAAAAAAAAAACAATAAAAACCAGCAAATAAACAAGTTAGATCACAAGATTTTTGACATTAACGTGATAAAAATTCTAAAATTTACTAAACTCTTTAAGTGAGCTCACTTCATAAAATAGTTCTCTGTACATTAAAAGCTGGACAGTAAATAAAATGTTTAACAGAAAGGGAATCTTTGATGGTTGAAGGGCGAGTAGAATGTCACCTATTTTTTGGAAATGTTCATTATTGTATTCATATAGCGAAACTTTCACAGATTGTTTAATAAAATGTAACTCACATAATTCATGCAAAACATCACAGGGCATAGACAAAAGGGTGGAAAGGCTCTGTCCTATTCCCAAATCATACATGCATACAATTATGCGGTTAGCGGACTGTTACTTTTTGCATGAGCTCAAGATGTCTTGAGTGTCTAAGCTTGCACTACACTACGTACACCACAGGCTTCTCAATCTACATGAATTTCATTTCATTTGTCAGACCTTAACTAAAGCCTGTTACACAAACTTTTCTGACAATAAGATCAAACTAAATCATCTGGGTTTTTGAACAGATAAGACAGAATTCTGGAGTTAGAAAGTTTCCGTAATATGGGCACAAGATCTCTAAAAATCAAGTATGCTACTCACCTTGGAATGATTTTCATCAAGGTTTTGATCATACCCATTAAGAGCCACCATAAACAGCACTGCCTGGACATTGTCGAAATAACTGTACCACTTCTTTCTTTCTGAACAATGACCACCCACATCATATAGCCTATAAACAAAGGAGTACTTATAAACAAATTTGTATGATGAAATTAAATAAAATCAAGCTGAATCTCATACGAGAAAAATTAAGTCAAAACTGGTTAAACTAATTTGACTGAGTTAATGGAAATATACAATGTGCTGCCTTCCATTTAAATCAAATTCAGGTGTACATAAATATTTATTTTTATCCTTTTTTAATCTTGACAAATCCAGGTCACTGTGATTTTACTGTACGGAAAGGAGCCACATGAACACTCTGCTAAACATCATCTTTAGTCCGTAACGAAAATATGGACATAGAATCACACAAACATGTTTAGCTATGATAACATTGCAGAAATCGGTTTACCTGTACAGCGAGTTGTTGACTTTGAACTGGGTTTCAATGACACCACGAGTCCTTACTCGCACTCTGAGGACATCTGTTTTAGTGGGGATGTAGTTTGGTGCGATGATGCGACTTATGTTCTCAAAAAAACTAGATTTGTGCGCACAAAACGGAGGAAAAAGCAAAAGCACAAAATGTTTAATGGTCAATTTTACACACAAAAATCAACATGCCCATTTTTTCCCTCAAAATTACAATGGTTACAGGGAAGATAATACAGAGAGCAGTATTAAATCTCCTGCAACTGTCATTCATAAACTATCCTCACTACCACTATATAAGTCACTCATGACGTTCTTTATTTGCAATTTGGAAAATATCAAACCAAACAGGGGAAATTAAAGAACAAGCCATTTGTTCAAACATGATTACATTCAGTATTTTAATAGTTCCAAATGGCAAGCTGAAAAGATTATCCAGCCTTAAATCTTTCATTCGAGGATTTGAGATGAGAAACTTCTGATGTTATCGTTTTCCTTAGGTTAAACATTTTTAGAAGATGCAGAAGTCATTGCCGATTATCCTTTGTATTACAGTAGATGGTTATTTTATACATGGCAATTGACCATTGGAGACTGAGATTGCTGTTGCTGTATGCACCTTACCATAAACTTTCATTCGGTTAACTGCGGAATCAGGTTTGTTTTATTTTACCGTACCTTTGGACGATGTTCCCCACATAAACACATTTTTCACTGTTTCTAAACAATCACATTGATAATGACTGGAAAGCAATGCTGCAGTTATTTGCATCATCAAAGAGTGATTGATTTACAGTATGTGATTGGCCAAGTTGAGAGACCACAGATGTAGTAAAACATGGCAAACCATTACAACTGATACATTTATCAACATGTAAATTTACAGCTATGCAATGCGTGATCTAATTCATTGTAGTATTTCACTCCTCATCCATTTCAACATCATTTAAAATTCTCATGAAAGTATCATTTGTTACATGAGAATAATTGACAAACCCAAACATAATTGAAATCTCCTGCATTACAAGCAACTATCCCTGAAATTAGCTGTATTTGCATATGATGCAAATACTAACAAACTGGTTACACTGCTACAGGAACATGGAGTTGTCAATGACTGCATCGTTTCCAGGGACAAACATTACATTATACACTTCAACATCTCTCCATGGGGAGAACTTTACTGCAATAAATGTGGCATTATTAATATGGCATATCAGGATGCAGGAAAATACTTCACAATTATTCAGTCCAGTGGTAGGACAGATGTTCCTGTCAAATAAAAGGTAACATTCTATACAGCCTCTATAATTATTGTTGGTAAAGAACATCTGACAAGCTAATTTATCATGGGTCTCAAACTCTTCATTGGGTGATTACTTAAGGCTATTTTTATATTTAAAATTTAACTTGCGTGAGAAGTTATGCATTTGCGTGACCAGATCCACTTTTTTTTTTTACATAAGACACGTTATAGTACAAAGCAAAATATATAATATAGTTTAAATTATATTTAGCTGAATACCTAAAACTATAACTAAGCAGGTAACAAATCAAAGATGCCCATAATTAAAATATATATATAAAAAAATATTCAGTCCAGTGGTTCACCCACTCACAACATGCTGACTTTGTTATGTGAACTCATGAACCCTCATTTGAAAGTTGGCCAGAAGTGTCATGTTGGCCAGAAGTGTTTTGTGGGGTTTTTGGAAGCATTAACTTTGAGGGACCCAAACAGTAGCATTATATGGAATCACAGGAAGTCCTATTTTCTAATTCTCCATGTGTTCCACAGAAGAAAGTCATATATATCTAGGATGATATAAGGGTGAGTAAATTAAAGAATTTTCATTTTCATGTGTAGTATACCTTTCATGAGGTGGAAAACAATCATGTCAGTAAATTTCAGGGAAGCAATCAGTGGCATTCAAATGAAAACTATCAATTCATTATGCAATGATACAAATGGCATAGAAGTGATTACTCACTATAGTGCAGAATCATTGAGTTGGAATTCGTGGCCTCTGGCCACTGCCGCCCTGATTCCCAGATCCCCCCACAGACTGCAGAATGAATGAGCCACAAATGGCAGCAGCTCCATATCCTCTCCTACACAACACTTACATGACAATATGGCACGTGCATGGGCCTATAAGAACATAGCAAAGAATCTGAACGACCTGTGGTTGAATCGGTCAAAACATCTGTCAAGAAAATGGTCTGGTCGTAAGGTCAGAGATACATTTTAATTGGATCATGATTAAAACAAACAAAAAAGCAGAATAATAAGAGTTGGGAAAAAATAAAAGGGTATTTCTGTCACAAGAACCTATTTATTTGTGACCTTGCCTGTTCAATAACACTTTCATGACATTAAATTCACCCATAAAGTTTGTTTTGGACACATTATAATATTATACATTAATACATTATAATGTGTATTAAAACTCTTGCTCGGTCTCAAAGGTCACAGCACATACCTGGTCCTACCTACCTAGCTGTTTGTTTTTATAATATTCTATATTATAACTATACAATATTTTCCCAAGATATTATGCATAATATTAGAGGTTAGAAAGTTTTTATGTATAGATATACAGTGTAGAGGTGAGATACAAATAAGCCAATTTGGTGTTGTGTGCATGTACAGAAATTTGTTTTAATGTCACTGTAATCCGGTTTAGTTTTGAGACAGAAAACAGAAAGAGGTCTTTTCTCAATGAATCCCAATTTGGGTATAATGGAACTGCCATGCACATCATAATGAACAGGATAGAATAGTCTGCATAACTCACCTTGTTTTTCTTGTTTGACAAATTAATGCGCAGCATTCCCATGCCATGCAGCACAAACTTCATATTTGTCAGCAGGTTATCCAACACAGCAGGCTGTACATTTAGAATAAACCAAATAATTAAACACATTAACCATTTGGAGAATAGTAAAACATGCAGTGTGCTAATAGTGATGCACTAATGTTGTAGCACTGTAACTTACAGCATAGCCCAATACGGTTTATAATTCAATACGATTATAAATCGTACAAGCCATGACACGTTTCAGTAAAGCACAAAACATGGCTGTTAAACATGGATTTATTGTATTATGAATGGTTAATGTTTAAAGATTGTGTGTATTTTCTGTCTTTAATTAGATGCATTTACTTTGTGCTTTAGACACAATTAGCTTAAAGTTACTGTATTTCTCATTAAGTCACTGTGTTCATTATTACTCATTTAAAACAACTGTTTTTTCCTTTAAACATGAAGTGAATCAAAATACAGCTGAAGAAGAACAGCTCAAAACACAGCTGTTCTTTCTAACCTGTATGTCATTTTCATTTTTTATGGATGTATAATGTGAGCTTTACTATAGGGCAATAAAGAATGGCATGTGGTGTATATATATATATATATATAAAAATTAATGTTGCAGCCCGTGCTCTTATTTGATGTTTACATGTCTTCCAAGAAAAAGTTAAGGGTTTAATGAGAACACTGAACAATGAGTTAAAGGATTTTGCTTGTGCACACCTTATAAAGCTCATTCTGAAACATATTATACACCATTTAACCTCATATTTAGTACTATAGTGTTTTATTTAGATTTTTTAAATAATTTTTTTTGAGGTGACACTGTCAGGCATTTCTTTCTGTAAGAGAAAGTTAGACAATTAAATACTAAAGTATCTTCATATTGCATCTATAAGCATTGTATCGTACCTAATACTTATGTAATACTTGAATCTGCTGCTTCAAGACAACAAATGATGCAGTGTATGTTTTTACTTGTATCCTTACAAGAAATATGTAATACTTTGGAACAAAAGGGCTTCTGTGCAGTGTTGGGGGTAACATATTACAAGCAACTTAAATGGCGTAATCATTACTTTTCAACTAACTAATGCATAACTAAATTCACAACAAAATATCTGAAAATCTTTCAAATAAATAATGCAAGTTACTTTGTTTCCCAATTTCTTGACTGAGACCTCTTGTTTCCATGTTGAGAGAAATAAGGCGCAGAGGCTTTGTGTGCAGAGTAAAAGTTCTAGACTGAATGTGAACATGATTTACATGATTCAGTATTCCTAGAAATGAATGAAATCAGTGAAATGCAGAATATTCCACAAACATCTCACTGCTGACCTTTGATGGTTCATTTCAACCATACGAATAAGCAAAAAAACATCATTTGTGTGACTTTTTCTTTTTTTAATTACCGCTAAAATAAGTGTTATTGTTATTCATTTTTTGTTAGCAAGTGCAGCCCAGGTGAGAAAAGTTAATGCAAAATTAATGTAACGTAAAATAATAAAATAGTCACTTTTAAAGGGAGGAAATTAATGCAATATTGTAATGCATTACTTTTAAAAGTAACTTCCCCAACACTTCATGTAGTTCTAATGTTGAGAACTAATGCAGTAAGCCTGACAAAAACCCATATTAAGTAAGTCAATGCTGCACCTTGAAGCTGAGGAGTTCTTGTTTTGTAAAGCCATGGCTGTAGATGATCTTCATCTGTTTGATTAATGTGCTTTTGCCACTCTCTGGAGTACCTATATGTTTGGAATAAAATATTGCACAGCAGTATTAAATAGGAGAATTAATAGTCTCTATTGCAGAAATTAGACATTAAACTACAAATACAATGCTAGACTTCAATGGTGTTTTACATTCAGGAATTCGATAAATAAACAGAGTTATTATTATAGATTTATTTTCCACCATGTTTCTATGGCAAAATAAGAACAGTGTAGAACTCTCAACTCAAGAGTTACCCAGTATGAGGACTCTGTGCACGTGCGTCTCACGCTCAATTCGAGCATGCTGCTGATTGCAGGATCTTTTCTCTTCATTTCGCAGATTCACGCACGTCTGCACAGCCGCGATACATGCCTCCACGGGATCAAACGACAACATTATATGAATTAACTACTTCTCAAGTCAGCATTATCTTTTTAAGTACACATTTATATTTAACTTACCTGCAGAGATGTTAAAACGTCAAAACATCGAAACATTTCTAAAACTATATATAGGCTAGTTAAAATCGTATTTAAAACGCGCAATATTTGCGGTAGCCCTCGTTCAATATGCACCTGTTCAATATGCGGTTCGAGGACGTGACGTCATAGGACATAATAGGGACTTTATAATTAAATGTGCCCTCTAATTGGCGACGCAAGACCTTACAATAAAACAATTAACAGAGTGCATTGCTTTAAAAAATAATAATAAACAGTCCTAGAATTTGCTTCCTTTGTTAGGCTATATTTATCCAAATGGTAAAAAAAAAAAAAAAAAGACTACAAATAGTTAAATGTTTATTCAGGCAGACGTGATCTCTTAGATATTTAGATATTTTTTTTATTTCTTTGCATTTTGTGTGTGGATTTATTCTTATACATTTTAATAATTTAATCCTATAAAACTAGACAAGGAGATTAGGAGATTAAAAATCTGCAGTGTCCTACCTATCCAGTAGCGGTTTTTGGCACGGGCGAACCGGGCAGCGGCCCGTGGCGGCATTTTTTCATGATACATTGGGGGCCGCACGAGCAGTTAAATTTTTTTTTTTTTAAATCCGTTTTTCTGAATTGTGTGAAATGGCTAATAAAAATAGGTAATACAAAACGATTATGTGGTCACCAAGGTGAATTGGTTTAGTCTTGACTTCTGGTCGTGAGTGACAGTGTTGGCGGGATGGGAAATCTGTTGATTGTCGAGTGCCAAATAAACACAGAGATGGACAGGAAAATGCATAAGTCATCAGGTGCCCAATTTATTACGGTATCCATGCCATGAATGAAGGGCTAATTAAATTGGTGGGTATAACTCTTAAGTTTGTTAGCCTTTTTGCTATGATGCTTGCTATGCTTATACAACAATAATTCTGTTTTAACTCAACAAACACGAGATCTAATTTCACCATAATATTGTGCTTTGCAACAAAACTGTTATAAGTTCAGTTATTATTTATTTCCATCAGTTGGGTTAACGTTAGGCCCTGTAATTAGCCAACGGAATCTTCAAATCTGTGTAATTATAATTTAAATCGGACTACTTTTCAAATTGTGTTTCATAAACCAACATCTTAGACATTATGTCAAAACGTTATGGGGTTTCAAATCAAAAAATGACTTTCTGTTACAGAACAGGCCATTGATTTCATACATGTCCACTGTAGAGGACATCGGGACTTAAATCATGTTTATCAGGCATTTTGGGAGACACAACAAGTGAATATGGAAATAAATTATACATCAATATTCCTATGAAATATTAGATATTATTATTAAAATGTTGCCCATTATTACACTTCTTTTTTCATTAAATGTTGCTCCAAGAACACATTATTACGCAAATTAGATACAGTGTATAGTGTATATTTATTTAAGTTCTGATAACTTATACGGTCATATTTTGTGCAGAATTGTGTTCATTGTCTCTTGGCAATGTTGGAGGTGGAGATTGTGCACCTTAAAAAGTGTGCTTCCTGTTGTAATTGCAATAGTTAAATAACTGGATTCTCTTAAGTGTGTTTT